>NC_079448.1:19131733-19311733 GCF_903798145.1 Danio aesculapii | reverse complement strand
ACAACCACGGGCTCTTTTTTAACAAGTGGAACGGCGAAAAAAGGAATTATTGCTTCGTTCTCAAAATATAATGTGCCAGGATTGTTTATTTAGCTGTTTGACAGCAGTTTGAATATGATAGTTGATGTTTACAAATGCGAAAGATTTACATTATTTGTGATATTTTGTAATCATTTTGTAATTTCTACCTTTTGTACTTTTCCTTTTTAGTTTTACAAGAGAATCAAGTAAAGAGTGCATTGCATGCGCAAGAAGAAAGTGTGATGGTGCTTTATTTCCATTAACTGTCAAAGCTTTTTGGTTTTGGTTTTGGTGTAATTTTCAGTGATTATAATAAATATTTTTCAGTATTACAAGTGAAAGCTAATATTAATAAATTCATAAAGTATTTAGAACACATTCAGGCAGGATGCATCTTTGCACTTGAAACGCACGCTCAGGAACAGTTTAAAACTTATGTCAACTTGCCGCAATAAACAAAGCCCGCAACGCTTGCCCCGCCTATACGCTCTTCTTATTGGCCCTGCTCTAAGAACTGAACACGAATAGATTGGCTAAAATCAGCTGTCAATCACTCAGTCAATGCCTCTTGTCTTTAGATGACAGGAGCTACAACCGCGAAAATGTAAAGCGCTGAAGATGAGAGAATGAAAACAACACTGACAGATTTTGTCTTAGAAACACCTAAAGCTACAAATAATGGCACATCTGATTACTGATCATGTGGGGAATGTTAATCCACCATCTACATTTTTCGAAGAGTGAATAAAAGACTTCCATTGGCTTCAAGTCACTTATGAAAATAACTAAAGCAATCACTGTTAAGTCTGGGGGACAGAATTTTCAGGTAACTGTTTGCCACATCTACACATTTTAAGCATGAGAGGTTCTGTTTAATCCTTTATTTAATCGCCAGATGCTGTCAGCCGTACAAGTGGAAACTATATGTAAAATTTAACACCATGTACACCATCGCAAAAGGGCTTGCACTGACTAAGATTAAACTACATTTACATTTAGTCATTTAGCAGACGCTTTTATCCAAAGCGACTTACAGATGAGGACAAGGAAGCAATTTACACAACTATAAGAGCAACAGTGAATAAGTGCTATAGGCAAGTTTCAGGTGTGTAAAGTCTAAGAAGTAAAACGTTGGTAATGTTATTTTATTTATTTATTTATTTATTTTTTTGAGAGAGTACAGTTAGTGGTATAGCCAGAGAGGCAGTTGCAGATTAGGAAGGAAAGTGGAGACTAAATAGTTGAGTTTTTAGTCGTTTCTTGAAGACAGCAAGTGACTCTGCCGTTCTGATGCAGTTAGGGAGTTCATTCCACCAACTGGGCAGATTGAATGCGAGAGTTCGTAAAAGTGATTTCTTCCCTCTTAGGGATGGAACCACGAGGCGACGTTCATTTACAGAACGCAAGTTTCTGGAGGGCACATGAATCTGCAGAAGTGAGAGCAGATAAGAAGGAGCAAAGCCAGAGGTCACTTTGTAAGCAAACATCAGAGCTTTGAATTTGATGCGAGCTAGCCAACTGGCAGCCAGTGCAAACGGGTGAGTATTGGAGTGATATGTGCTCTTTTGGGTTCATCAAAGACCACTCGTGCTGCTGCGTTCTGAAGCAGCTGAAGATTTTTGATAGAGTTAGCTGGAAGCCCAGCTAGTAGAGAGTTGCAATAATCCAGTTTGGAGAGAACAAGAGCTTGAACGATGATTTGAGCTGCATGTTCAGATGGGAAGGGTCGGAACTTTCTGTTGTTATAGAGTGCGAATCTGCAAGATCGAGCAGTTCTAGAAATGTGGTCAGAGAAGTTTAGTTGGTCATCAGTCGTTACTCTAAGGCTTTTTACCATTTTGGATGCAGTAATGGTTTCCCTATCCATCTGGATTGAAAAGTTATGGTGTAGAGTCGGGTTGGCAGAAACTTCAAGCATTTCCGTTTTCGCGAGGTTAAGCTGAAGATGATGATCTTTCATCCAGTGTGAAATGTCTGACAGGCAGGCTGAGATGCGAGCTGGAATCGAGGGATCATCAGGGTGAAAAGAGAGGTATAGCTGGGTATCATCAGCATATCAGTGGTAGAAAAATCCATGTTTCTGAATGACTGGTCCTGAAGATGTCGTGTAGATAGAGAAGAGAAGTGGCCCAAGAACAGAGCCCTGAGGTACCCCAGTGTTTAGATGCTGTAGGTTGGACACTTCTCCCCTCCAAGACACCCTGAATGACCTGTCAGAGAGGTAAGATCTGAACCATTAAATAACAGTGCCTGCAACGCCCAGTGACTCAAGCGTAGATAGCAGGATCTGGTGGTTTACAGTGTCAAAAGCAGCTGATGAATCCAACAAGATGAGGACAGATGATTTAGAGTCTGCTTTAGCCAGTCTGAGATCCTCCACGACCGAGAGCAGGGCAGTCTCAGTTGAGTGGCCTTAAAGCCAGATTGCTTGTTGTCCATGAGGTTGTTTTGAGTGAGAAAGTCCAGGACTTGATTGAACACTACTTTCTCCAGAATCTGGGCCATGAATGGAAGAAGGGATACCGTTCGGTAGTTTTCAAGTAGCGTTTGATCCAGGTTGGGTTTCTTTAGCAGTGGGGTTACCCTAGCCTGCTTAAATGAAGTGCGGAATAAACCCGAGTCAAGAGATGTGTTAATTATATGAGTCAGTATTTGTATGACTGCAGGAAAAATGGCTTGCAAGAGATGAGAGGGAATGGGATCAAGTGGACAGGTGGTTGCATGGCTAGATAGCACGAGATTGGACACCTTAGACTCAGAGAGCTGAGAAAAAGAGGTGAGTGTGTGTGGTGTTGGTGGTGTATCTTGCGTGTTTGTTGTAGGTGCAGCAAATTGAGCACTGATTTTTGAAGTTTTGGTGCAAAAGAATGTAGCAAAGTCATCAGTAGTGACTGTGGAGGATGCGGTTGTGGAGGAGGAGGATAGAGGAGGGAGGAAAATGTTTTAAAAACTAAGCAAGGATTGGTGGCACTGTTGATTTTTTGACAGAAGTATTTCTGCTTTGCAGAAGTAACCTCAGCCGAGAAAGAGGACAGAAGAGTTTGGTATGTTATGAGCTGTTCAGGATTTTT
This sequence comes from Danio aesculapii, assembly GCF_903798145.1. Taxonomy (NCBI): domain Eukaryota; kingdom Metazoa; phylum Chordata; class Actinopteri; order Cypriniformes; family Danionidae; genus Danio; species Danio aesculapii. The sequence continues at coordinate 19,308,641 of NC_079448.1, read as the reverse complement.
AGTTTTTCGCCAAATTCTCTCTGCAGCCCGAAATTTTGAGCGATGCTCACAGAGAACATCAGAGAGCCAGGGTGCAGGAGGACTGGCACGGGCTGGCCTGGATGTAAGAGGACATAGTCTGTCTAGACATGATGCTAGTGTGGAGTGTACCAGTGGCACTGTTCGTATCAAGTGCAGAGAGTTTGCAAGATGGAGGAAGAGAGTCTGAAACAATGGTGGATAGTCTATTGGGTGAGATAGTCTATTGCTTGTTTTGATTTGTGTTGATTAATAAATGCAATAAATCTGTTTATAAAACTTGTAGCAACAGTGCGATAATTGGTGGGAGCCACTAAATTTTGGCTGGTCCGCCTAAATTTTTAAAGTTAGGAGCACCAGTACTAAGCAAAAATGTTAATTTCGAGCCCTGTAATGTATAGTAAATATAGTTAAAATATTGTGAACAGCTTAAAAAAGTTTATTTTTATTGTTTGTATATGCTTTGGTAGTGGGGGGTCGCGAGTTCTTGACGAACTTACATTGGGAGTCGCTGGTTTAAAAGTTTGAGAACCACTGGTTTAGAACACCATTGCCAGGGCAGAATAGTAAAAGGTCATCTACGCGGTGGTAAAAGTCAAGCAAGCACAAGCTTAGTGAGTTAGACTGTGATATCAATATGGACAAGTCACAGCCTTGCAAAAGAAGAAGCTAAGCAAGAGCTAGAAATAGAATCACAGTCAGGCAGATCACATCGGTCTATTAGATCTTCAGCCAGTGCAGCTGCGACCACAGCAAGACCTAAAGCAGCAGCATGCAAAGTAAAAGCCTCATATGCAGAGAAAGAAGCCATCATGTTGAGAGAACAAGTTTAACTAGAAGAGCATCAACAAAAAACATTAGCAGAGACGGCATGTAGAAAAGCAGAGTTTGAGGCTGAACTGTATGTATTAAAACTGCAGAAAGAAGCTGTAGCAACATCTAAAGAAGCAATGTTTATGACGCTGCAGTTCTCAGAGAAGAGGAACTTAGTGAAGACCTAGAAAAACTTTCATGAATTTCCAGCAGGATTGAAAGCACCAGAGAGTGTGCAGACACAATCTCAGCTACCAAATGCTCCTAATCTGACTTCTAATTTGCAACATGAGGGTGAGATTTCTCAGTATGTGACACAAAGTTATGGTGAAGGCTCACTTAGCTCCCACTCACCAACAAAGAGAGAGGAGTCTAAATCAGAGATCATTCCTGTGAAGCAGGAACACACAGTTCAACACAGCCTCCGGTGCACTCATTCGAAAATAAAGATAGATCCATATAGGGTGGAGATGACAAGGTGAGGCATCAAATTGATCCAGAAAGAATACAGCGTGAATCAAATTGCACTCACAAGAACCTGCTGGGTGCTCTGTGCCAGCGACACATGTCAGTGACTTCGCTACATATCTGCTGAGGAAAGAAAAGGTGAGTTCAGGTTGGTTTTGGTTTGATGATTGCCCTAAAATTATTGGGCGTAGAAAACGTCTTTTCAAGCTGTAACCAGTGAACTTAATCTAACCAGTAGGGAGGAGATTGACCTTCCTACTAGATGGCTCGGTCCTGATTCCTCTAATCATGCCTAACGAATCAAATCAGTTTATGTCAGTAATTCTACCTCATGAGTCAGAGTGATATGGCGTCGCCTAGAAGACTGCTATGGTTGTCTGGAAGTCATTGAGCTGGCAATGTTAAAAAGGCTCAATGTTTTCCCTCGCATCACAAACAAAAACATCGACAAACATCTGGATGAACAAAAAGCACACCTGAAGGAAAAGTCAGTTTGTTTAAATGTTGCATTTCCACCAAGCATGTTGCCAGAGACTGTACAGCATGGATTAAGTGTCGGGAATGCAATAGTAATGTTGCTGCACCATGGTCTGTTGCTCCATGGTCTATTGAGGCGCCTGAGTCAAAGACAGAGCAAATCAAAGAAAAAACATGTGAGGACACACCTGAGGTCACCAACAAGTGCACAGAGATTTGCGGAGATGTAAATAAGCCCAAGTCGTGTTCAAAGATCTGTCTCTCTCTAGTTTATCTCTCTAATCAGTGTGAAAAAGCCAAACACATTAATGCTGTACTAGATGAGCAGAGTAATAGATCTTTGGAGATGTCACAGTTCTTTGATCTGTTCAACATCGATAGTAGTTCTTTCCCTTACACAGTGAAGAATCACTTTATGGAAAAACGCTAGTTGCTCTTCCACCCTTGATAAAATATGACAGCTTACCAGACAATAGATCTGAAATCCCTATGCCTGAGGTAGCTGCATTTTCCCCACCTCACTGGGGTGTCATATAAAATCCCACCTTTAGATCCTAACGCTCCCATCCTTCTCCTCTTAGGACGAGAAGTTCTTAGTGTGCACAAGGTGCGTGAACAACAAAATGGACCCCAGAACACACCTTATGCACAGCGCTTAGACCTGGGCTGGGTGATGGTGGGAGAAGTTTGCCTTGATGGGATTCATCGTCAATCAAGTGTGAATGCTTACAAGACCAACGTACTGTACTTCTCAATTGACGAACTTCATAATTCCCTTCATGCACTAAGTGCATCAACATCATAGAAAAAGCTGAGTCACCTCTTTTGTCATACGTTCCCAACCCATCATGTTCTCTCAAATTTCACGAGAGCTATACAATGGGTTTAAAGGAAGCTGTGTTCTTCAGATCTCCAGATGATGCTTAAGCCACTCTATCTGTGGAGGATAAAGTCTTTCTAGACATGATGGATAAAGAGGTGTACCTTGATGAGGATAGACACTGGGTGGCACCACTTCCATTCCGCTCCCCAAGGATTTGTCTCCTAAATAATAGAGAGCAAGCTATGCAGAGGCTAAGCTCATTACAGCGCACTCTCTCACAGAAGTTAACCCCCGCTTGTGGGCATCCCTCTTTCGAGCTCTTTATGCAGCCCAAAGGACCGAGCCGTCCCGGGAGACACCTGCAAATACCCAGAGTTGGACCATGGGCCATATGGCCATTCGACGTCGGCGCAGACCTCGTCCCGCCTGGCACCTCTTTGTGTTGAAAAAGGGATCATTTGTCCCAATGGGCTTTCAACCAAGGCTGAACCTTGGTGCGGCCGTCCCACGCGACACTTTTAACACAGGAGATAGGGATCATTTGTCCCGATTGAAGCTATTTTTTACCGCACAGATAGAGGAATAATAAAGACACTGAACACCATATGACCTTATTCAGGAAGATTCAGAGTTTTCTGTTGCTTTGAGGGGGCGTTTCCCCTTTGAAGGCGGCCATGGCAGCGTCCTCCTGCTAGTTCCCTCCTGAAAAAGAGAAAAGGCCAGTTAGCTAACACCACACGTCCCTCTGTTGAGGTCCATGCCAAAAAGGAACTGATTTAACAGGGGTGACCCGGGACTCTCTGTCCTCTTGTGCCCCTTCCTTGAGTGGCGTTCTCTGCCCGCTGCCTCCTCCTCCTCCACCAAGGCCCTCTCAAAGAGTCTGCGATGCTCACGTGCTTGGAGAGGGCCGAAGTGATGCGCGTAGAACTTATCTGTGGTTGAGGTGTCGTGGCACATGAATTGCGCCACCTTCCTGCAATCCTCGGAAGAATGTGAATTCTTTGCCTGCGTCAGAGACAGACAGACAAAGACTTTTTGGGGTCAAAGCCGCTGGCAGTCATGGGGGTCAGCGGTGGGGGTCACTGGCATAGATACTCACGTGGGTCGCGATGGCAGTTCGGACGTCAGTGAAGGTGGGCTTGCCGGGAAGCCCCATGCTGGTCCACGCAGATTGAAAATATTTGTTCAGGGTTCGACAGGGACTGGGTCTGGAAGTAAAAAAAAAATAGAAGGCCTAGCTTCCCCCGGGGAGGCTAGCCTGCAGCTGCAAGAACCTCCGGAACCAGCTGTATTCTTCCTTGTTGAGAGACAACTGGGCCATGCCGAAGGCTCGGTTTGTCTTATGCGTGGTGATCTGAAAAAACAGAGAGAAGATGAGTGAGCGCCTACCACTGGTGGCCCCCACCCGCAAAGTTCCATTCACGTTAATGACATAGGCGGACTCGTCCGGGCTTCTGGAGGTCTCTTCGACCTCCTGTATGGTCAGGTTCTGGAAGACCCCAGAGTGATGGGGGGAGGTACGCTGACGTGGCTCGTTTGACCGAGAGCCGCTGGTGCCCCGGAGCAGAAGAGGGAAGAAGGGAGAAGGTCAGCGTTTCCACAAGTGGTGGTGGAAACGCAGACCAGCGGGACCGAACACTCATCTAGAAGGGCAGGTATTTTTCTCCCAGCCGTTCGGTGACAGCGTAGCAGGGTGGCTTTGGAGATTTCGCCTGCTTGGTTCTTACCTCGTGTACCACGACACGGCGGCGTATGCTGCGAATGAAAGATCGAAGCTCCCTGCGAACCAGCACCAGGGTGGTGCTGGAGAGGCGGCAGGAGGCCGGCGGGGTTTCGGAGAGATAATCTAGGAACTGCGCGACATTCTTCAGGTAGTGCTGCCTCGTGGGCTCGGCCATGCCCGTTTGGCCTAGCAGGGCAGACCAGGCCTGGATGCGTGCCTGTTGGTTGAGGAAGGACAAGGTTTCTGGGTCCGCATGGCCTTTCGCCATGAAGCCTAGGAAGGCCTTGACCCTCGCCAGTTTGGAGGCGACGTTGTTCCGCAGATGGGCGGTGGGCTCGCTCCCCAATTAGAAACCCTCGAACTCTTCCAAAAGCAAGTTTGCAGAACGGGGGCGAAAGTCAAAAGTCAACCTTGATGACATACCCCCACCACCAGCCCAACAGAAAAGTGCCATAACCATACTCAACTTAAGGCGCGGGCGTGGTCCGGGTACGGGTACTTTGTTGGATTGCAGGCTTCCACAGGCCCGGAGGCCGCCCAGAGATCTCGGGCGTCAAGGTATGGTGCCGACGGTGCAGGACACGACCTTGCCCGTCTGCTCTTCCTCCCCTCTTCCCCCCTCCTCAACTCTCGATAGCGGCGGGTGAATTTGAGCTGGGTGGACCTCACTTTGTCCACCTGCTTGTGGAGCTCTGAGAGCTGGGCCTGTATGCGCTCCGTTGCGAGCCTGCAGCGGGGGTCGGCGCTCGGACGCTCGGCTTCCGGGCCGTCTGGTTCCCGTTCCGCTTTGGAGGATGATGCCAGCCGAGATACCACGGGTACTGTCGGTTGAGTGGACTGCAACCACCGCAATTCTCGAGCCACTTTCCGGCGCTTCAATCGGTCCATGGTCTCCTTCCTGGCCGAGACGGAGAGCTCGGCATGCTGCTTCAGGTGTCTGTCTAGGCGGGCCGGCATCACCAGCAAAAGCTTCTTCTCGTCCGAGTTTGACGCCTTGTGGACCGCGGACAGGTGCGGTGAGAGGCGGCTGTAGACGTTGAAGCAGTGTGCACATTGGGCCATGACTGTCCAAGACCAAGGCTGGAGGGAGAGAGACCCGGATTTTAGTGCCGGGAACAACGCACCGTTTCAGGCAGCCTTACTGTGCCAGCAGCGGGGACTTTTTTTTTTTCGCTGCTTTTTGATTATTCCCTTTTCCCACACAAAGGGATGGGCATGAAGCCCGCCGAACACGCACCGTTTTGGGCAGCTTGGACTGCATCAGCCGCAGGGGCTTTTTGCATAAGCTTTTTATAGTTCCCTTTCTCTGCCCCCACTAAGGGATGGCATGAGCCACGGTTTCGTAGAACCCCATCGAACACACACCTTTTCCGGGGCTCACCGCATCATGAACCGCAATCATCAAAAACGGGGGGGCCAGACCGTAAGCCCGGACACCACTGACCCCGGCTTGTTTCACCACGCCAAAGACTATTAGCGGCCAACCTCCGCCACCACCACCCACCCCCACACACCTCCGGGGGAGAGGGGGAGGGGGCTGGTGGGGCAGGGGGGACCGCCGAGGGCCGGCAAGGATAAACCCGAAGGGAGGGGTGGGAGGGCTTGCGGACGGACGGGAGACGCAGCACTAGTCACGAACACACAGGGGCTGGAGCCGGCGCCACCCCGTACCCCACGCGGCCCCTGGGCTCGATTCACCACGCTGGAGACTCTACCGAGGTGGCTGGGGTGCACCAGCGGCACATAGTTCTAGGGGCATTCAACATGGGGGTTTTGAGTTTGCCTTCCTCCAGTGCCGGAGGTTCGCCCCCACCCCTCAAGGCCAACAGCGCTGGCCTGGATCGGGGCACTGTCTTTGGGCAAACCTTCAATGTCTGAACCGCTTGGTTGAGGCGGGACCCCCACCCCCTAAAGACAACAGCGCTGGCTGGGATCGGGGCACTGTCTCTGGGCAAGCCGTTAATGACTGAATCGCTTGGTTGAGGCAGGACCCCCACTCCCCAAAGGCAACAGCACTGGCCTGGATCGGGGCACTGTCTTTAGGCAAGCCTTTAATGACTGAACCGCTTGGTTGAGGCGGGACCCCCAGGCCACAGCTCGCCCGGGATCGGGGCACTATCTCGGGGCAAGCTTTTAATGACTGAAGCGCTTGGTTGAGGCGGGACCCCCAGGCCCCCAATGCCAACGGCGCTGGCCCGGATCGAGGCACTTTTGCGGGCAGCCAGCCTCGCCATTGACCCCCTGGTTCCTTCAAACGCAAAGTCCACATTTCTTCACCTTCTCCGAATTCCTGATGGCAGATCAAACAATCAGCGCTGGACACGCACCTCCAGGCGCGGGACGTCCCGGAAAAGGGGTCTCCCGTCGGGCATGGCTTGGCGGGCTGGGGCCTGGGTCTAATCAGGTACACCGGTGAGCATCGACACTACCAGCTACGCTAATTCTCACTCACCCAACTGTGGCACTGGTGCCCCAAATGGACTTGGTCGTTTACAAAAGCTGGCTGGAAAGACCCACCATCCACCAAATGAGGGTTTGTTGTTCCAATCAATTTTTTTTTACTTCCTCAAAGAAACCAAAAATGAAAACGCAAAATTTATAGCTTGTTTAAAGGGAGCACGATGGAATGAGAAATGTACAAAAAAAGCCTGTCTTATGGTGTTGCAATGTGGGTTAAGATTTTCAGTGTGGGTGTATGAATAAATGAATGAATGAATGCACTGACCCGGGCTATCAGCATCCATTGGTACAGGTCCACCACTCGATAGGTTTCCCTTTGGGAGGCTTCTTCCCATCCGACTAACTTATTCGTTGGTTTCAGGAAAGGATACAGCTCCCCACTGTCTCCAACGAGGGTCCAGGAGACCGCTCGCACACAATGGTCTCTTTAACAGTTGCCTGGCACACCGCGTCCACCCTCGCACATTTCTTTTCTTCATTCTCGGCCAAACAAACACACACACCCAAAAGAAAAAAAAACTCCCCTTTTCTCTCTTCCTTTTCCTCCCTCTTTTATCTTCTTTCCCCTACCTGAACTTCAGTTTTCTTCAACTTGACCCCGGAAGTTTTTGGAAGGGCAGGTTTGACTAGCTCTCCCTAGTGGAGCTTAAAAAAATCCCCCCCCCCCCCCCCTTGAACAAAAAAACCACCCCTGGTTTGAAAAAGAGCTGTCAGAAACCAAGAAACTCTTCTTCATCTAGTGGTTGGAGGAAAATGGTCTTAAGTTTTTCTTGCTCCTGATTCTCCAGTTCTTCAGCTGTTGGAAAGCAAGGCTTAAGGTTACAGACATTTACAGTTCGTACATCCTCTCCAGTGTTTTCCAGTGCAACACGATAGTTCAGAGGTCCTAACTGTTGATTTATCCTGTAGGGTCCTTTCCATTTGTTTGCAAGCTTCGCACTGAAATGATGCAATGCACTTGACTGAGGAAAGTTTCTTACCCAGACACAGTCTTTTTCTTTATAGGATGCCTCTTGTCGTGTTTTATTGTAACTGCGGAGTTGTCTTGCCATAGCTTTTTTGCTGCAATCACTTGCTTTCATTTTCAAATTTGACAGTTGTTCTGCAATGTCATAGGCCGGAGAATCAGGGGATAAATTGTGTCCATGCAGTAACTTATCTACAGGACCTTGGGGTTTCCTCCCGAGTTGAAGCTCTGATGGAGTCATGCCGATGGTTTCTTGGACTGCAGAATTAGTAGCAAAGCGAAGTTCTGGTAAGGTTCTGTTGGTGCCATTTTTTATGGTTATCTTCTACATACGCAGAAATCATTTGTTTTAAGAATCTGTTCACTCGTTCACTTGAGGTTGGTCTGGGAATGGTAGGCTGTTGTCATTTTTTTGATTTTCTATTTTTTACAGACTTCAGAGAAAACGGCTGATGTTAACTGTGTGCCTCGGTCAGATAAAATTAAATCTGGTACTCCCCATCGGGTGAGTATTTCTTCTCTGAAGAATTTGGCTACTGTCTGGGCAGTGGCATCTTGCATGGGAAATAATTCAACCCAACATGAATAATAATCCACAAAAACCAACAGATATTGTGATCTGTGAGGGCTGCAAGGGATAGGTCCCATGATGTCAACACCTATCATCTCATTTGGGGCGAGTGGTAGTGGTTTGTTGAAGTTTTCCTGCTGGTTTTCTACTCTCGTTTTTTTTATCATTTGACATCTAACATACCTTTTTACATACATTTTTATAGATGTCCACATTGCAGGCCATAAAACAATGTGATGTATTCTCTGGTAAGTTTTGTAGATACCCAAGTGTCTACTTAATGGATTTGCGTGGTAATGTTGAAGGAGATTTGAGATAAGGGTGGCAGGTATATATATCCTGTAGTGTTTATGTCCATCTTTCAACAAGGAACGATGATATAACTTGTCATCCATTACCTCAAACTGCTCATGCATAGTAGAATCTTTGTCTGCTAGGTTCTGGAATATCTGGGTCTTTGTGTTGATCTTCCCAGATTTTTGCAGTGGAGATGGGAAATTCTGGTTCTTTTTGAGCTGAATACACATGACAATCAGGTAGGGGATGAATGCGAGACAAAGCGTCTGGTGCTTCATTCAGTTTTCCCTTTCTGTACTTCACCACAAAGTCAAATTTTTGAAGATGGAGGGCCCAGCGAATTAACCCTCTTGTTGTGTTCACATCCTGCCACTTACTTTAGTGTTGCCGGTCAAAATTGACCGGTCTGTTTTAACTGCTCTTATATTAGCACAAAAATAATTTTTCACCACCAAATTTGTATTCAACATTCTTTAGCTGTAAACAATGTCTCAAAGAAGTGCTTAAGATGAATTTACAGAATTAGACATAAAATAACTGCAATGAAAATAAATATAGGCACTGAAAATATATTACAAAATGAACTATAGATGACAAAAATCAAAATACTTTGTTTCATTACTAATAGACAGCTAATTAAAATAAGTGTTCTGAGTGATCGAATTTTCAGTTCTTTAAGTGTACTAATATAGGGAATAGTGACTGACAGTATAGACTGTGAGCATGGACACAGTACTAGCACTAGTTATACTTTGGTCATTTTTGAGCGAGATAATAATGGTCTAATAAAATAAAATAATTGTTGCTAAGCTAAAATTGCTCCTGCTAGACACAGATTGGCTGAACAAAAGAAAGAAAGAAAGAAAGAAAGAAAGAAAGAAAGAAAGAAAGAAAGAAAGAAAGAAAGAAAGAAAGGGGACAAGATTCCTTCTCTATGCTTCTTTCCAGAGAGAGAGAGAAATAAGTAAATAAAAAGAACAAAATTAGAAAAGAAAGAAAGAAACACAGATAGCTTCACATAACAGACACCTAGTCTGTGTGAAGATATGATACACAGTTTTATCAGGAAGTTGATTCATGTTGGAGGATCCAACACATTCATGGCAATTCATAACTTATTGGTATAGTAGCTAATCCATATGAATTTGTACAATCTCATTCAAACAGTTTTGTACAATTTGCTTATCCCCAATAACTATTGGGTGTAGGGGTGGGGTTGGGTGCCACGCCTCCATTCAAAAATCATACAATTTTGTATGACTGAACTCGTATAAGTTAGCCACTAAACTGACAAACGTAAAATAGTTATGTTTCCTTGTGAGATCAGGTTGGAGGATTGGCACATAAGCGCGTAAAAGAGATGTGTACCCGCAAAAGACATTGTTCAGTCTGAAATAAGTGAGTGAGTGAATGAATGAATGAATGAATGAGTTGGGGTAGTGTGTTTGGGGATGTTTTCTGTCTGATGAATGAATATAGTCTGGATACCCATTCATTTCCTATGGCGGTCACTTTTGACTGGGAACAAGACAGGTGTAACAAGGTTGATTAAAACACTCAAAATTCAATGAAAGAGTTAATCATCACTTTTATATGTTCAAATGCACAGTGTGGAGGATATTGTAAGGCCTTGAGGCAATCAAATGTAAAACACAATAATTATTGAGTGATTTAAGTTGCAAATCTGTCAGATTTGACACGAACACGACAGGAAGGTTAAACATTAGGTGGTCTTCATGGAGTTCAGGACCCACTAAAGAGCGGAATGATCTGTGACTATAGTGAAGAGTTTTGGCTCCAGGAAATGTCTCCACTTTTCGATAGCCCATAGTATGGCTATTCCTTCTCCGTAGCTAAACAATTAACTTCCGGTTTGGTCAGTGTTCGACTTCCATAGGCAATAACTTCCTCCTGTCAACACTGCACCTAATCTCGAAACACTGGCATCGGTGTAAACCACAAAGGGCAGTCGGAGATCAGGATGTCCAAGGATGGGAGGCGAGGTGAGACAAGTCTTTAATTTCTCAAATGGTTGTTGACATTGAGATATCCATTGAAAAATTCACTTTTTTTCTTCAATGAGTTCAAAGGTTCTGCAATTTGAGAAAAGTTTGGCATGAACCTATGGTACCATCCTGCCAATCCAAGCAATCTTTGAACGTCTTTGATGTTTTTTGGAACCGGGTAGGATTTTATCGCTTCCACTTCGGTGGAATCAGCAGAGATGCCCTGGGTGTTCACCACATGTCCCAGAAATGATAATTTATGTTTGCAGAATTTACTTTTCTTCAGGTTAACTGTCAGACCAGCTCTGTGCAACCTGGTGAATACAGTTTGAAGATCTTTGAAGTGTTGGGTGACTGAGGGTGAGCCTATGATGATGTCATAAATATACACAAAACAAATTTTCCTCGTAACTCTCCTAGGACAGACTTTATTAATCACTGGAATGTTGCTGGGGCATTTTTGAGTCCAAAGGGCATAACTTTAAATGGGTATAGGCCTGAGCGAACAATGAAGTCTTTGATTCACTTCCAGGTTCCATAGTTGCCTGCCAGTACCCACTGTTGAGATCAATTGTGGAGAAGATGACAGCACCGGAGAGAGATTCCAGTATTTCTGTGATGTTACGTAAGGGGTAGGCATCTCTCTCGGTGATAGCGTTCACTTTACAATAGTCCACACAATGGGTGAGGACATGGGTGAGGCCCACGCTGAGTGTGAGGGTTCTATGAGGCCATTCATTAGCATTTCTTTGACTTGCTCTTCAACAATCTCTTGCTTCTCTGGTGTCAGACGACATGGACATTGTCTGATCGGCACAGGGTAGACAGTACACAGGCAGTGCTGGAGAACAGTTGTTCTTCCAAGCTGGGAGGTACAGACTTGTGGATTCTGCAGAAGTAGATGACGTAACTGGCACTTTTCTTCTGGATGCAGGTGAGATTGATCAACTAATGCTTTTATTAGCATCTTGTCATCCCTATTATCTGGTAACTGGAACAGTCTTGTGGTGGGGGAATTGAGATGAACAATAAAAGGGCTTGACTTATGTTTTTTTGTGCAATTTTTTCTTGTGGTGCAGGTATGTTTTTTTCCTGGAATGCTGGCCTGCCCAGGCTGAAAAGAATACACTTGGTTTGGAGTTGATGTGAAAGTGTAATTTCCACCAGCCACATTGATCTGTAGCCCACTGGTAAATATGAAATCCAGTCCTAGGACCACTGAATGAGTTAGGTCTGTGGAAGGGAGGGTTGCAACAGGAATAGTAAAAACCATATTGTGGAGAATGACATTTGTATTTGCCCATCCTAAAGGTATGGTAGTTTCACCATTAGCCAAGTAGAGGGGACCATGGGGCCATTGATGAAGAACATCAAAGTAAGCAAGTGCTGACCACAAACTTTCGTGAAGTAGGGTATAGCTGGCTCCAGTGTCGATTATAGCTTTTCCAGACCAAGCTCTAATGGTGATTGGCACAATTAGTTGTTGGGGTATGAACTGATGGGTAGGAGGATAACTTGGTTTTGCTGTAATTGGAGTTGAAACAGAGATGCTGTTGTGGGAAGGTGCAGCCCTTTGATGCTGTGTGGGTATATTTCTTTTATCTCCTACAGGCTGGTTGCTGCGATGAGTGGAAGCAGACACAGATGAATATTGTGGACAGTTTCCTGGGGCATGCTGACCTTACAGTAACTGCTGTGCATTGTCTTTCTCAAGTTGGTGACCAAGTTTTAGTAATTCATCCACAGTTTTTACTGGGCTGTGCAGTTGACTGGCCAGGTAAGGGTTAATATTTTTTTAAATATTTTTACCAGGTCACTCTTACTCAGTGAAGGTTTTCATCATTTACAAAGGGCTCTATAGGAGAAAGCGAAGTCTCTAATAGATTCCTTTGTCCCTTGGACTCTGGTGCAGATTCGTTCAGCCAACTCATCTTCATAATCGTCAGCGAGAAATGCTGATTGGAATGCAGTCTCAAACTCAGTCCAGGCATTTAATATTGGATCTGGCAACTTCCCACCAGTGTCTTGCGGGACCATATAGAACACTGCGAAAGGTGGCCAAGATGTCATTCAGGGGATGTACTGCCAGAAAGTCATAACATCGGTTTAAATATGACAGAGGATCACCTTAGTCTGAAGATCTACCAAAAGTGGGAAAGGTCAGTTTCAAATGATCAATTATGGGCATTGGTATGGGATGAGGTAGGTGTAAAGGTAATGTCTCTGTGCTTGGGAGAGCAGCACCACCTTCTGAATCAGTGGAAAGTAAAGGTGTTTGAGTCATCACATGTAAAAGAGTCACTGGTTGTGCAGAAGGTTTGACATTAACAACGTCAAGCTTCAGCTCTTTGATGGAATGAATTAGAGCATCTACTTGGCTGTTACATTGACTACTGGCTTGTGAAAGTTGATCTTAGTTTTTCAGGGAATTTTTTTCTAGGTTAACAATGTCTCTTTGAATCTCCAGCTGCAGTTGCTCCACCATGAATCTGAATTCAGCCGTTAAAGCAAGTTCACATTTTTTCAGATTACCTTCCAGCATCACTTTAATTAAATTAAAAAAAAGGCTTTAATTAACTGTCCACTGTCTTCCGGCTCACGCTGATTTTGTGTAGTCAATACAGTTTGAAGATGCTGATAGTTGGAGTAAATTTTGGTGGTCAAAGTTTCAAATTTTGTCTGAAACTGTTAAGAGGTTGTTGCAAGTGTTTTTAAAACTTCATCTTGCTGCTTCAGACAATTAAAAATATAATCCTAGCTTCCTTGTACATGTGTTGATAACTAATAAATTTCTCTTCCAGGAGTTGGGAGAACTACAGGCAAGTCATGCTGAGTTCCTGCAGATGGTGGTTTGGCTTCAGTAGCAGAGCACAACTGCATGGAATCCTGGTGAGGAGATGAAGTAAGAGGAGCAGTACTTGCAATTCAATTCACCTTTATTTGTATAGCGCTTTTACATTGTAGATTGTGTCAAAGCAGCTTCACATAAAAGGTCATAGTAAATTGGAACAGTGTAGTTCAGTTTTTAGTGTTTAAGTTCAGTTCAGTTCAGTTTAGCTCAGTTCAGGGTGGTTTAAAAATCACTACTGAGAGTCCAAACACTGAAGAGCAAATCCAACGAAGCGCAGCTCTACAGATCCCAAACCATGCAAGCCAATCCAAACTTTACTAATTGGCGAAGTGAAGAAAAAAAAACCTTGAGAGAAACCAGACTCAGATGGGCAAGACCATTTTAATTTCTCCGCTGGCCAAACGTCTTGTGCAGAGCTGCAGTCTCAGCTGCGGAAGCTGGCTGCTAGCCTCAGCGAAGACTCGTCTTGTCCCTGGAGCGTCACAGGAATCAGTCTCATGTTCTCCACTCCTCCATGACCACCACAGTAGCTGCTCAGGATACGGCCTGGTCCAGGATATGGAAATCAGTGACTCTGCATAGTCTGAGGGTCTCAGGACGAGTATCCCCAGGTGGAAATGGAGAATAAAGAGAATTATTAGCGTAGCTGCTGTTCATAGTGTATATAAACAAGATGCAGAACCTGTGTGGAAGCCTGCTAAGTGGTGCACTGAGTGTATGCTTTACTAAAAAGATAGGTCTTTGATCTAGTTTTGAATTGGGAGAGTGTGTCTGAGCCTCGGATGTTATCAGAAAGGCTATTCCAGAGTTTAGGAGCTATAAATGAGAAGGCTCGACCTCCTTTACTCAACTTTGCTATTCTAGGTACTACCAGAAGCCCTGAGTTTTGAGATCTTAAAGAGCGAGTTGGATTGTAGCGAGACAGAAGGTTGGTTAGATAAACAGGAGATAGATTATTTAAAGCTTTATATGTAAGAAGCAATATTTTAAATTCAATGCGACACTACCAGCTACGCTAATTCTCACTCACCCAACTGTGGCACTGGTGCCCCAAATGGACTTGGTCGTTTACAAAAGCTGGCTGGAAAGACCCACCATCCACCAAATGAGGGTTTGTTGTTCCAATCAATTTTTTTTTACTTCCTCAAAGAAACCAAAAATGAAAACGCAAAATTTATAGCTTGTTTAAAGGGAGCACGATGGAATGAGAAATGTACAAAAAAAGCCTGTCTTATGGTGTTGCAATGTGGGTTAAGATTTTCAGTGTGGGTGTATGAATAAATGAATGAATGAATGCACTGAATGAGTGGAGCTTAAAAAAATCCCCCCCCCCCCCCCCTTGAACAAAAAAACCACCCCTGGTTTGAAAAAGAGCTGTCAGAAACCAAGAAACTCTTCTTCATCTAGTGGTTGGAGGAAAATGGTCTTAAGTTTTTCTTGCTCCTGATTCTCCAGTTCTTCAGCTGTTGGAAAGCAAGGCTTAAGGTTACAGACATTTACAGTTCGTACATCCTCTCCAGTGTTTTCCAGTGCAACACGATAGTTCAGAGGTCCTAACTGTTGATTTATCCTGTAGGGTCCTTTCCATTTGTTTGCAAGCTTCGCACTGAAATGATGCAATGCACTTGACTGAGGAAAGTTTCTTACCCAGACACAGTCTTTTTCTTTATAGGATGCCTCTTGTCGTGTTTTATTGTAACTGCGGAGTTGTCTTGCCATAGCTTTTTTGCTGCAATCACTTGCTTTCATTTTCAAATTTGACAGTTGTTCTGCAATGTCATAGGCCGGAGAATCAGGGGATAAATTGTGTCCATGCAGTAACTTATCTACAGGACCTTGGGGTTTCCTCCCGAGTTGAAGCTCTGATGGAGTCATGCCGATGGTTTCTTGGACTGCAGAATTAGTAGCAAAGCGAAGTTCTGGTAAGGTTCTGTTGGTGCCATTTTTTATGGTTATCTTCTACATACGCAGAAATCATTTGTTTTAAGAATCTGTTCACTCGTTCACTTGAGGTTGGTCTGGGAATGGTAGGCTGTTGTCATTTTTTGATTTTCTATTTTTTACAGACTTCAGAGAAAACGGCTGATGTTAACTGTGTGCCTCGGTCAGATAAAATTAAATCTGGTACTCCCCATCGGGTGAGTATTTCTTCTCTGAAGAATTTGGCTACTGTCTGGGCAGTGGCATCTTGCATGGGAAATAATTCAACCCAACATGAATAATAATCCACAAAAACCAACAGATATTGTGATCTGTGAGGGCTGCAAGGGATAGGTCCCATGATGTCAACACCTATCATCTCATTTGGGGCGAGTGGTAGTGGTTTGTTGAAGTTTTCCTGCTGGTTTTCTACTCTCGTTTTTTTTATCGTTTGACATCTAACATACCTTTTTACATACATTTTTATAGATGTCCACATTGCAGGCCATAAAACAATGTGATGTATTCTCTGGTAAGTTTTGTAGATACCCAAGTGTCTACTTAATGGATTTGCGTGGTAATGTTGAAGGAGATTTGAGATAAGGGTGGCAGGTATATATATCCTGTAGTGTTTATGTCCATCTTTCAACAAGGAACGATGATATAACTTGTCATCCATTACCTCAAACTGCTCATGCATAGTAGAATCTTTGTCTGCTAGGTTCTGGAATATCTGGGTCTTTGTGTTGATCTTCCCAGATTTTTGCAGTGGAGATGGGAAATTCTGGTTCTTTTTGAGCTGAATACACATGACAATCAGGTAGGGGATGAATGCGAGACAAAGCGTCTGGTGCTTCATTCAGTTTTCCCTTTCTGTACTTCACCACAAAGTCAAATTTTTGAAGATGGAGGGCCCAGCGAATTAACCCTCTTGTTGGGTTCACATCCTGCCACTTACTTTAGTGTTGCCGGTCAAAATTGACCGGTCTGTTTTAACTGCTCTTATATTAGCACAAAAATAATTTTTCACCACCAAATTTGTATTCAACATTCTTTAGCTGTAAACAATGTCTCAAAGAAGTGCTTAAGATGAATTTACAGAATTAGACATAAAATAACTGCAATGAAAATAAATATAGGCACTGAAAATATATTACAAAATGAACTATAGATGACAAAAATCAAAATACTTTGTTTCATTACTAATAGACAGCTAATTAAAATAAGTGTTCTGAGTGATCGAATTTTCAGTTCTTTAAGTGTACTAATATAGGGAATAGTGACTGACAGTATAGACTGTGAGCATGGACACAGTACTAGCACTAGTTATACTTTGGTCATTTTTGAGCGAGATAATAATGGTCTAATAAAATAAAATAATTGTTGCTAAGCTAAAATTGCTCCTGCTAGACACAGATTGGCTGAACAAAGAAAGAAAGAAAGAAAGAAAGAAAGAAAGAAAGAAAGAAAGAAAGAAAGAAAGAAAGAAAGAAAGAAAGGGGACAAGATTCCTTCTCTATGCTTCTTTCCAGAGAGAGAGAGAAATAAGTAAATAAAAAGAACAAAATTAGAAAAGAAAGAAAGAAACACAGATAGCTTCACATAACAGACACCTAGTCTGTGTGAAGATATGATACACAGTTTTATCAGGAAGTTGATTCATGTTGGAGGATCCAACACATTCATGGCAATTCATAACTTATTGGTATAGTAGCTAATCCATATGAATTTGTACAATCTCATTCAAACAGTTTTGTACAATTTGCTTATCCCCAATAACTATTGGGTGTAGGGGTGGGGTTGGGTGCCACGCCTCCATTCAAAAATCATACAATTTTGTATGACTGAACTCGTATAAGTTAGCCACTAAACTGACAAACGTAAAATAGTTATGTTTCCTTGTGAGATCAGGTTGGAGGATTGGCACATAAGCGCGTAAAAGAGATGTGTACCCGCAAAAGACATTGTTCAGTCTGAAATAAGTGAGTGAGTGAATGAATGAATGAATGAATGAGTTGGGGTAGTGTGTTTGGGGATGTTTTCTGTCTGATGAATGAATATAGTCTGGATACCCATTCATTTCCTATGGCGGTCACTTTTGACTGGGAACAAGACAGGTGTAACAAGGTTGATTAAAACACTCAAAATTCAATGAAAGAGTTAATCATCACTTTTATATGTTCAAATGCACAGTGTGGAGGATATTGTAAGGCCTTGAGGCAATCAAATGTAAAACACAATAATTATTGAGTGATTTAAGTTGCAAATCTGTCAGATTTGACACGAACACGACAGGAAGGTTAAACATTAGGTGGTCTTCATGGAGTTCAGGACCCACTAAAGAGCGGAATGATCTGTGACTATAGTGAAGAGTTTTGGCTCCAGGAAATGTCTCCACTTTTCGATAGCCCATAGTATGGCTATTCCTTCTCCGTAGCTAAACAATTAACTTCCGGTTTGGTCAGTGTTCGACTTCCATAGGCAATAACTTCCTCCTGTCAACACTGCACCTAATCTCGAAACACTGGCATCGGTGTAAACCACAAAGGGCAGTCGGAGATCAGGATGTCCAAGGATGGGAGGCGAGGTGAGACAAGTCTTTAATTTCTCAAATGGTTGTTGACATTGAGATATCCATTGAAAAATTCACTTTTTTTCTTCAATGAGTTCAAAGGTTCTGCAATTTGAGAAAAGTTTGGCATGAACCTATGGTACCATCCTGCCAATCCAAGCAATCTTTGAACGTCTTTGATGTTTTTTGGAACCGGGTAGGATTTTATCGCTTCCACTTCGGTGGAATCAGCAGAGATGCCCTGGGTGTTCACCACATGTCCCAGAAATGATAATTTATGTTTGCAGAATTTACTTTTCTTCAGGTTAACTGTCAGACCAGCCCTGTGCAACCTGGTGAATACAGTTTGAAGATCTTTGAAGTGTTGGGTGACTGAGGGTGAGCCTATGATGATGTCATAAATATACACAAAACAAATTTTCCTCGTAACTCTCCTAGGACAGACTTTATTAATCACTGGAATGTTGCTGGGGCATTTTTGAGTCCAAAGGGCATAACTTTAAATGGGTATAGGCCTGAGCGAACAATGAAGTCTTTGATTCACTTCCAGGTTCCATAGTTGCCTGCCAGTACCCACTGTTGAGATCAATTGTGGAGAAGATGACAGCACCGGAGAGAGATTCCAGTATTTCTGTGATGTTACGTAAGGGGTAGGCATCTCTCTCGGTGATAGCGTTCACTTTACAATAGTCCACACAATGGGTGAGGACATGGGTGAGGCCCACGCTGAGTGTGAGGGTTCTATGAGGCCATTCATTAGCATTTCTTTGACTTGCTCTTCAACAATCTCTTGCTTCTCTGGTGTCAGACGACATGGACATTGTCTGATCGGCACAGGGTAGACAGTACACAGGCAGTGCTGGAGAACAGTTGTTCTTCCAAGCTGGGAGGTACAGACTTGTGGATTCTGCAGAAGTAGATGACGTAACTGGCACTTTTCTTCTGGATGCAGGTGAGATTGATCAACTAATGCTTTTATTAGCATCTTGTCATCCCTATTATCTGGTAACTGGAACAGTCTTGTGGTGGGGGAATTGAGATGAACAATAAAAGGGCTTGACTTATGTTTTTTTGTGCAATTTTTTCTTGTGGTGCAGGTATGTTTTTTTCCTGGAATGCTGGCCTGCCCAGGCTGAAAAGAATACACTTGGTTTGGAGTTGATGTGAAAGTGTAATTTCCACCAGCCACATTGATCTGTAGCCCACTGGTAAATATGAAATCCAGTCCTAGGACCACTGAATGAGTTAGGTCTGTGGAAGGGAGGGTTGCAACAGGAATAGTAAAAACCATATTGTGGAGAATGACATTTGTATTTGCCCATCCTAAAGGTATGGTAGTTTCACCATTAGCCAAGTAGAGGGGACCATGGGGCCATTGATGAAGAACATCAAAGGAAGCAAGTGCTGACCACAAACTTTCGTGAAGTAGGGTATAGCTGGCTCCAGTGTCGATTATAGCTTTTCCAGACCAAGCTCTAATGGTGATTGGCACAATTAGTTGTTGGGGTATGAACTGATGGGTAGGAGGATAACTTGGTTTTGCTGTAATTGGAGTTGAAACAGAGATGCTGTTGTGGGAAGGTGCAGCCCTTTGATGCTGTGTGGGTATATTTCTTTTATCTCCTACAGGCTGGTTGCTGCGATGAGTGGAAGCAGACACAGATGAATATTGTGGACAGTTTCCTGGGGCATGCTGACCTTACAGTAACTGCTGTGCATTGTCTTTCTCAAGTTGGTGACCAAGTTTTAGTAATTCATCCACAGTTTTTACTGGGCTGTGCAGTTGACTGGCCAGGTAAGGGTTAATATTTTTTTAAATATTTTTACCAGGTCACTCTTACTCAGTGAAGGTTTTCATCATTTACAAAGGGCTCTATAGGAGAAAGCGAAGTCTCTAATAGATTCCTTTGTCCCTTGGACTCTGGTGCAGATTCGTTCAGCCAACTCATCTTCATAATCGTCAGCGAGAAATGCTGATTGGAATGCAGTCTCAAACTCAGTCCAGGCATTTAATATTGGATCTGGCAACTTCCCACCAGTGTCTTGCGGGACCATATAGAACACTGCGAAAGGTGGCCAAGATGTCATTCAGGGGATGTACTGCCAGAAAGTCATAACATCGGTTTAAATATGACAGAGGATCACCTTAGTCTGAAGATCTACCAAAAGTGGGAAAGGTCAGTTTCAAATGATCAATTATGGGCATTGGTATGGGATGAGGTAGGTGTAAAGGTAATGTCTCTGTGCTTGGGAGAGCAGCACCACCTTCTGAATCAGTGGAAAGTAAAGGTGTTTGAGTCATCACATGTAAAAGAGTCACTGGTTGTGCAGAAGGTTTGACATTAACAACGTCAAGCTTCAGCTCTTTGATGGAATGAATTAGAGCATCTACTTGGCTGTTACATTGACTACTGGCTTGTGAAAGTTGATCTTAGTTTTTCAGGGAATTTTTTTCTAGGTTAACAATGTCTCTTTGAATCTCCAGCTGCAGTTGCTCCACCATGAATCTGAATTCAGCCGTTAAAGCAAGTTCACATTTTTTCAGATTACCTTCCAGCATCACTTTAATTAAATTAAAAAAAAGGCTTTAATTAACTGTCCACTGTCTTCCGGCTCACGCTGATTTTGTGTAGTGAATACAGTTTGAAGATGCTGATAGTTGGAGTAAATTTTGGTGGTCAAAGTTTCAAATTTTGTCTGAAACTGTTAAGAGGTTGTTGCAAGTGTTTTTAAAACTTCATCTTGCTGCTTCAGACAATTAAAAATATAATCCTAGCTTCCTTGTACATGTGTTGATAACTAATAAATTTCTCTTCCAGGAGTTGGGAGAACTACAGGCAAGTCATGCTGAGTTCCTGCAGATGGTGGTTTGGCTTCAGTAGCAGAGCACAACTGCATGGAATCCTGGTGAGGAGATGAAGTAAGAGGAGCAGTACTTGCAATTCAATTCACCTTTATTTGTATAGCGCTTTTACATTGTAGATTGTGTCAAAGCAGCTTCACATAAAAGGTCATAGTAAATTGGAACAGTGTAGTTCAGTTTTTAGTGTTTAAGTTCAGTTCAGTTCAGTTTAGCTCAGTTCAGGGTGGTTTAAAAATCACTACTGAGAGTCCAAACACTGAAGAGCAAATCCAACGAAGCGCAGCTCTACAGATCCCAAACCATGCAAGCCAATCCAAACTTTACTAATTGGCGAAGTGAAGAAAAAAAACCTTGAGAGAAACCAGACTCAGATGGGCAAGACCATTTTAATTTCTCCGCTGGCCAAACGTCTTGTGCAGAGCTGCAGTCTCAGCTGCGGAAGCTGGCTGCTAGCCTCAGCGAAGACTCGTCTTGTCCCTGGAGCGTCACAGGAATCAGTCTCATGTTCTCCACTCCTCCATGACCACCACAGTAGCTGCTCAGGATACGGCCTGGTCCAGGATATGGAAATCAGTGACTCTGCATAGTCTGAGGGTCTCAGGACGAGTATCCCCAGGTGGAAATGGAGAATAAAGAGAATTATTAGCGTAGCTGCTGTTCATAGTGTATATAAACAAGATGCAGAACCTGTGTGGAAGCCTGCTAAGTGGTGCACTGAGTGTATGCTTTACTAAAAAGATAGGTCTTTGATCTAGTTTTGAATTGGGAGAGTGTGTCTGAGCCTCGGATGTTATCAGAAAGGCTATTCCAGAGTTTAGGAGCTATAAATGAGAAGGCTCGACCTCCTTTACTCAACTTTGCTATTCTAGGTACTACCAGAAGCCCTGAGTTTTGAGATCTTAAAGAGCGAGTTGGATTGTAGCGAGACAGAAGGTTGGTTAGATAAACAGGAGATAGATTATTTAAAGCTTTATATGTAAGAAGCAATATTTTAAATTCAATGCGAAACTTAACAGGCAGCCAGTGTAAGGAGGATAAAATTGGGGTGATGTGATCAATTTTCTAGGCCTGGTAAGAACTTTGGCAGCAGCATTTTGTACTAATTGAAGTTTGTTAATAGAGGATGCTGGGCAGCCAGCAAACAGTGCATTACAGTAGTCCAGCCTAGAAGTCATAAAAGCATGGACTAGCTTTTCTGCATCTGAGATAGATAGCATTCTTCGTAACTTAGCAATATTTCTCAGATGAAAGAAAGCAGTTTTTGTGACATGGGATATATGATTTTAAAAATTTAAATCGCTGTCTAACATGGACACCCAGATATTTTATAGTAGAGCTAACGCTAAATTTGTTTCCCTCTAATTGTAGATCAAGTTGTTAGATATGCTGTGAACAGGATTTAGGCCCAATAAGTAAAAATTCTGTTTTGTCTGAGTGTCTTTAAGAGTGTCACAAGTAAATAAGGGTACAGAG
This sequence comes from Danio aesculapii, assembly GCF_903798145.1. Lineage (NCBI taxonomy): Eukaryota > Metazoa > Chordata > Actinopteri > Cypriniformes > Danionidae > Danio > Danio aesculapii. The sequence goes on along the minus strand of NC_079448.1, from coordinate 19,286,339 downwards.
AAGGATCCAATATGCAAGTGAAAAGTTTATTTGACACTGTCAAACTAAACCAACAGGGTTACAAATAGAGGGCGAGGACACTGGGATACTGGGCAGGAACAGACAGATGAAACGAGGTCCAGCAGTCACTCCTCACAGTCCTGAGCACATACAGACTCACATAAGCAAACACAACGAACTGACAAGGAAACATAGAAACGTAGCCCAGATATAGGCACAATAATGAACCTCAGCTGGCGAGCTAATCAAAACAGCTGAGTGCCGTCATAACACGTGACCAAACAAATACACGTGGACAACCAAACTAAACAAACCCACGTGACAAAACAGACACTCCGGAAAGCACACAAACCTGCAACCGTGACAAAGAGAAGATATTGTTGGTCATCCAGTCTTTAACATCTTTAATACACTCAGTTAGCTTGGACAGTTTAGATATCTCATCAGGTTTAGTTGAAACATATAATTGAGTATCATCTGCATAGCAGTGAAAGCTGATCCCATGTCTTCTAATAATGTCTCCCAGGGGTAGCATGTATATTGTAAACAGCAAAGGGCCTAAAACTGATCCTTGAGGCACTCCATACTTTACTGGGCTGATTTGTGAAGGCTGTCCATTAATATTCACAAACTGGTATAGGTCAGCTAAGTATGACTTAAACCATTGTAGAGCCTCTCCCTGGACACCTGTAGAATTTAAGCAATTTATGAGGATATTGTGATCAATGGTGTGAAATGCCGCACTAAGATCAAGTAAAACTAATAGCAAGATGCACCCTTGGTTGGCAGCTAAGAGTAAATCGTTGGTTATTTTCACTAATGCGGTTTCTGTACTGTGATGAGCTCTGAAACCTGACTAAAACACTTCAAAAACATTGTCTGCAGAAAAGAACATAATTGAGCAGAAACAACTTTTTCCAGCATTTTAGACACAAATGGAATATTTGAAATAGGCCTATAATTAGCTAAGTTGCTGGGGTCCAGTTGTGGTTTCGTAATAATAGGCTTAATAACAGCTAGCTTGTAAGGATTTGGAACATGGCCTAAAGATAATGAAGAGTTGATAACATTAAGAAGTCCTCCTATAACAGGTAGCAATTCTTTCAGTAATTTTGTTGGAATTGAGTCCAACATAGACTTAGCTGATTTAGAGCTATTTATAATTTTGTCTAGCTCTTTCTGTTCTATGATTTTGAAGCACTGTAGGTTATTTTGATTTAGTGGAATGTTTACTGGATCTGAAGTATAAGGTGGTGCAGAAAGTTTAATATCTCCTATTTTCTGTCTAAAGCCTTCTATTTTATCACTGAAAAAATTCATGAAGTCATCACTACTAATTTGCGGTGGAACATTTTGTTCCAAAGATGACCGATTATTTGTTAATTTAGCAATAGTGTTAAATAAGAATCTAGGATTGTTATGATTACTTTCTATCAGTTTGCGGAGGTGCTCAGCCCTGGCAGATTTTAGAGCCATCCTATAGCTGGACATACTGTCTTTGTACCAAATTCTAAAAACTTCTAAATCATTTTTTTTCCCATTTACGTTCCAGGGAACGGGTTGCTGTTTTGAGAGCGCGGGTATGACTATTATACCATGGTGTAGTTTTATTCTCTCTAGCCTTTTTTAGTTTGATGGGTGCCACAGTATTTAGAGTGCTAGTAAAGATGGCATCCATACTGCTGGTTACTACGTCAAGGTCATTTGCGTTTGCGGGTGCATTACAAAATAGAGAAAGATCAGGTAAGTTATTTATAAATTCATCTTTGGTGGATGAAACAATAGTTCTACTAGGGCGCAATATCAGAACGGATCTGCTAATTTCAGGTAAACACAGCTTATATAGTAAGAGGTAGTGGTCTGTAATATCATCACTTTGTGGTATGTCTACATCAATTACCTCAATTCTATGTCAGAATTAGATCTAGTGTATGCTTTAAGCAATGGGTTGGACCAATAACGTTTTACTTTATCCCTAGTGAATGTAGTAAATCCATAAATGATAGCCCTAATGTGTCATTAGCGTCATCTATGTGGATGTTAAAGTCTCCTATAATTAGTATTTTATCAGTTTTAACTAGTAAGTCAGAGATAAAATCAGAAAACTCTTTTAGAAAATTGACATAGGGTCCTGGGGGTCTATATATGGTGATTAAAGCGAGAGATAACATAGGTTTTTGCATAGTGTCCGGAAGCATAACATTAAGCTCTAATACTTCAAAGGAGCTAAACATAAGTCCGTTTCTCTGATTACCATTAAAAATATCACTAAAGATTGATGCAACTCCACCACCACGACCAGTTTGATGAGCCTCATGTTTATATAAGAATCCTGGAGGAGTTGCTTCATTTAAACTAATATAGTCATTTTGTTTCAGCCAGGTTTCAGTGAGACAGATTGTTATCTGTTATTATTTCATTTATGATAAGTGCTTTAGGTGCTAGTGACCTGATGTTTAGGAGACCAAGCTTCATGAAATTTGTATTTTCACTTTTTAGTGGTTTTTCTGGTTTAATTCTTAATAGATTATTTCTGGACCACACAGTACATTTATTTCTTGATCTAATAATATGAGGAACAGACACAGTCTCTATGGGGTTGGCCAGATATGCATTACTGTTAGTTAAGTGGGACGAATAAGAGTCTATATAGCTAAATTGTGAATTTTGTGAATTTTTACTTACTAGTCAGATAGAGCGAAGTATTCTGGAGATGTTGTCCGACAGGAGTTCAGCTCCAGCTCGACTGGGGTGCAGCCTGTAAGCGCGGAAAATCCTAGGACGCTCCCAGAAAAGATTCCAGTTATTGGCAAAGAGCAATTTCTGTTCTTTACAGCATGTTAATAGCCATTCATTCCGAGCAAAAAGTCTACTGAACATTTCATTTTCTCGGTGGTAGGTAGGAAGCGGTCTAGAAAGGATGATCTGCTTGGTGCGTCGAACCATCTTGATCAGGCTCCTAAAGTCCTTCTTCAGGATCTCCGTCTGCTGGATTCCGGTGTTGTTCGTTCCCATGTGGAGGACGATGGCACCGAGGCTCTCGGCAGATCAAATCAAATCACTTTTATTGTCACATCATCAGCAGCACGTGTGCTGTGATGAGTTAAAAGCTTAGGTGCTGGCTCCAGACAGTGCAAAATACAGACAATGCAAAATACAAAAACATACAACAGCATGTTGACAGCATTATGTACAATGAATAAGTGTACACATAGCTGTAGGCAGTAATGTTTTAAGTATGGATTGGTTAAAGTCCAGTGCATGCTACATATTGATGGTGTGCAGTGACGGGTGTGGAAGAGTTTGTGTGGGGTGTGTTAAGTGTTCATCAGCCTGATACTCTGAGGGAAGAAACTTTCCTTCAGTCGGCTGGTGTGTGACCGGATGCTGCGGAACTGTCTGCCTGAGGGTAGCAGAGAGAAAAGTCTATGGCTTGGGTGACTGGAGTCGCTGATGATTCTCTTGGCTTTCCTCATGCACTGCCTGGTGTAGATGTCCTGGAGGGAGGGAAGCTCACCTCCAACTACACGTTCAGCAGTTCGCACAATCCTATGTAGGCCTTTGCGATTGCTGCTGGTGCTGTTTCCATACCAGGTGGTGATACAGCCAGTCAGGATGCTCTCCACAGTGCAGGTGTAGAACGAGCGGAGGATGTGGGGGCTCACTCCAAACCTCCTGAGACGCCTAAGGAAGAAGAGGCATTGTTGTGCCTTCCTCAGCACTGCGTCTGTGTGAGCAGTCCATGTCAAATCCTCAGCGGTGTGGACTCCAAGAAACTTGAAAGTGCTGACTCTCTCCACTGGTGTCCCGTTGATGGTGATGGGGGTGTGTTCTCTCTTCTCTCTCCTGAAATCCACCACCAGCTCCTTGGTTTTGTTGAGTGAGAGGTGGTTTTCCTGACACCACTGTGTCAGAGTGTGCACCTCCTCTCTGTAAGACGTGTAGGGGTTCAACCTACGTTTTAAGATCGATCTGGGATTTATTAGCTCATTTCAATGAACCGGATCTTAAAGATTCGATTCATTGATTCGACTCAATTGAGTCAGATTAAAAGATTCACACTTTATCTACCATTTGTCCTGCAAATAGAAGACATCGTATCTTACCAATCTTGTTATTATTATTTACGTGGCCAACGATGATAACATAACACAGTACTGGGTTAACTTTTAGCAAGGTAACAAGCTCTACAGCTCGAGGTAATGACTTAGAAGCACATAAACAAGAACACTGTTCTTACAAAATGAGTAGAAACTGTGTACACTACGATACATGAAACTAACTACGTAATAAACAAACAACAAACAAACGCACACACACATTCACACATACACACAGAGGCAGTTCAGAGGATGTAAGATGAGTTGAACAACCGTCCCAAATTTATTCTAATACTTCTTACAAGATCTTAGAATAACACCTGAGAAACCACAAAAACAGAGATATGGCTTATCTTTAACTGCTTAAGATCAATCTGCACCAGATCAGCAAGAGACAACATTAGTTTGTGGTACTTGCGCCCTTTTTGCCGAAGTCGAATTTCCCTCGCCAGCTGGCCTCAGGGAAACACGGTGCTCTTGATTGGCTGGTGGCTTCTGTGACATCCTTGGGATTCCCAGACTGCTGACGGACTGCTGAGAATCGGTTTTTAAGTGACCTGGTTTGGTCCATCCCCATGGCACTGTCTTCCAATGAGCAGTTGCCATGAAGGGCGGGGCCATGCCCCGTACCATCATAGAAAGGGTCAATAATTAACAGACTGCATGTAGAATTCTCGTGGTAAGTTTTGTGACTATATCACATCAAAGGTTACAAGACGAATACTTTTTGTGCTACTACCAGACATCATACATTTCAGAAACATACAGATAATTTTAATCTGCTATAAGGGTTAAAACAGCACATTAATTAACCTGGTTGGTTAGAATAAACACAGCAGATAAGGAAAACCATGGCATACTATTCAACAATACATCTGCCTTAGTTTTGACATTTTAAGAGATTGTCTTTCATTCATTATGCATTATTTTCTCTTTGTCTCTACGAAATTGTACATCTGGCAGGATGTGCCCAAGGCGAGCACATGACCATGTAGAGGAGTCATTCAAAAGTCTCGTGAGGCCGTTCCCACTGAAAATCCTGTAAAGCCCCATTGTTTAAGTTTATTAGTCATTTACTAGTTAGCTGAAGGGTACCAGAACATCTGCAGCCAAAGTATTGATGCAGCTATTCAAGTAAATCGGTGCTCTGTTATCGTGACGGAATAAGCCCTCAAGCCAGTTCAATGACAGACAATTTGGCGCCCAGTTTCTGAGATTTCAGATTCAACTCGTGCTGTTCACTGCAATATGCCCATGAGTTACTTCATATCCCCCTTTTGATTGGCTATGTTCCCTGTGTGAACATTGGCAGGCACTGGAACAAAGAGGCAGAAGCAGAGAGAACGGGCAAACACAAGACACAAACAACATCATCACTAACTGAATCTTGGTGCAGGGTTTAGGCACTTTGGAATGCTCGGGTTAGCAACACTTAAGGTGTAGAAGAGCATAGTTTAGTATGATCAGAATTTAGGCTTTTAGGACTAACCAAGGTAGTGAAGGTTCAATGAAGGTGTATAAGCATTATTTCAATCAGTAAAGAATTCAAATTTTGGTCAGCGTTATCGCATCTAAGCATGCGCAAGATGTGGGGCATGCACATTTGAACAACTTTTGGATGGCCTTTACTCGCTCGTGAAGGAAGAAGGCAAGTGTCAAAGTCAACATATACCTTACAATGCTGTTTTGACGAGAGTCAAAACCAATAAATTTCATTCTTTACCTTCAATCCTCTTTTCGGTTCTGGATTGAAAATGAAGAAATGTGGTTAACAAAACTTTTGAGTTTTCGCCTAAAACATGTCGTCAGACAGGTGCTACAACATTAAATTATCAATACAGCGATCACACCTTGATCCTTAAGGCTTGGTGAAAGGAGTCCCAATTCTGAGCTCTGGACTTAAACATCATCTGTGGGGGTTCCCTGATGAGGCAAGAGAAACTAATTGAAAGACATAGAGAGAGAAAAAGAAAACAACACTGAGACATAAGGACATTGAGTGAGGTTAGCACAACAAACAAGTGTCACATATGTGTAATAGCTCCTCTCTACTAGAGATTGGTCCTAGCAGTGCAGTGGAGGGGAGAGTGTATGTATTGGGTTTAGGAAACATAGCTAGGGCTAGGTGACTTCCTAAAATGACAAAAACAGGTTAGCGTTATATTAAGAGTTTAGGATAGTGGGTCTGTGTCAGCAGGTTGGTTCCTCCCTCTTTCTGGTCACTTGGAGTTGAGGGACTGGAGTTGGCATTGCACATGTAGGATTTTGATTGATTCTGAGTTCAGTGGAGTGGCAAACGACCAAGACAGCACTCTTAGGAACTGGAAGGGTTTCATCCACAAGTGTTTGTGTGATGCAGTGGTGACCTGAGGCATCAGGTGTTGAGTTAGCGTCTAACTCTGGTGTTCAGGTACAATCTATTGGGTCTTTGAAGTTATGGTGCTTACAGTTCTCTGTAAGTGAGGTGAAGAGGTGCTGTTTTGTGAGGTCGTTGCTTGTCAGGCAGAATCATGTTTTCCTTTCCTTTCCCACTTCCGATCCTCTTTCCTTCGTTGGAAGAACTCTTTCAGGATCATTTTCATCAGTTCTTGAGGGTCAAAACATGGTGACGTTTTCCCTTCTGGGGGTTCAGTTGGAGCTCGTTCAGCGTGGAATCTTTGTGAGTTCTTTCGTTGACCTCTTGGGCTGGTTGCGTCAAGGTGGTGTTGCTTTACCTTGGAGGTACCAATGTATTCCCACAAACTTGTCCCCCTTTGGTTTGCAAATGAGGTGGACCTGTTCCACGGTCTCTCCCGGTGATGTTCAGGTGAGTGTTGTCGTCCATGTAGTCCATCCCAGTGGCTGTTCCTCTGTTTAGGTCTGGTATCAGCATGACAGTCTCGTTGTCTGTTGTAAGACGACCCATTCCACTCACTGGGAGGTAGATTAGCATTGTCTGGGCCTTGGGCACCCTTAAGGGCCAGATCTTGACTTTGGGTGTTGAAGTCATAAACAGCAGGGATTTTGGCAGTCTTTTCTGAAGTCGTTCTTTGATTGACGTACGCTTTATGTGCCAAATCCCGTAATTGCTGAGTGTTCATCGTGTGGGGGCATGCAAGAACCCCAAGATGGTGGCTTACCCCAGGATGAAGGTTTCTCAGGAAGAGAATTTTGAAGTTCAGGTCCTCTTCCATCTCAGGTTCATTACGGGTGCCGAAGTAGGTTCGTCGGAGTCTGCTATAGTAGGCTTGAGAAGACTCATGGCGACCTTGTTTCGTCTCCAGGGCAGCTACAAGTCGTTGTTCAGACTCGATGTCATCAAACTGGAACTGGAACATGGCTGGAACAGAGGGAGCTGGTCAGGGTTTTGGAAGTAATCCATCAGCTTTCTCACTGTGTCAGTTCTCATGCATGCTTGTGTTCATCTTTAATGCTGTTGGACTCTTCTTTGATGTAGTCCAGCTGCTGCGTTAGTCGTCTGATCTCATGTCTAGCTTCACTCAGGTGAGTTTCGAGGGCTTTGGTTCTGCTGTCCTTGTCTTTAGAGTCAGCATTTACCTCTTCCAGTAGCTGTTCGACATACTCAAGCTTGTTAGCGACGTCAGCATGGTCGGCTTTGGCTTGTTCCATTTCTTGGGTGGTGGCGGCTAGAGTCTCTTGAAGTTTATTGATCTCCTCTTTGGCAGCTTGATCAGTCTCATCTGGCTGTTCCGGTCGTTCCTGAGCCTTCAGTTCTAGCTGGTTGATGCGGGATTGCACGTGTGTCAGCTTGTGCTGGAGCTGGGCGGAATGCCTGTCACTCAGCTTGAGGGTGGCGATGAGAAGGTGACTAAAAGTACCTGTGTTTAGGTTCTCATCCAGCGGGTCCTGTGTCAGATGCTGTAGCGTTTCTGCGGCCTTAGGGAGGAGGCTGTCTATTGCAACACTTAGCCATGCTTCTAGGTCCTTCCAGTGGCCAACAGGGTCTTTGGGGCGAGCCATGTTTTGCGGCTGTGAGGGGGAAGACCTAAAACTGACACAGACCTAGGGGGGGGGGGGGGGGGGGGGGGGGGGGGGAAGAGAGAGAAAAGAACAAAAAGAAAACGAAAACAAATGGCAAACAAAAAGTGTCAGGGTGTAATGTCAGTTATGAGGTACTGTTGAGTTTGGAATAAACAGGTGGGTGTTGTTCTCTGTGACTGTGATCCTCTGGGGGGCGTGCATCTAACTTGTAGTCTCTGTGGGGACAGTCAGTAAACACACACAGTTAGGACAGCTAGAGAACAGAGGAAGAGAGCAAGACTAATAAGGAGTAGAGTGATAATTGGCTGCTTCCAGGTTCCTATAGAGAACAATTCCTTTAGCTTCTGTCAAGCATGTGAAAGGAGGCTTCATGGCTGGAAGTTGGAAATGGGGAGCTCTAAACTCCAGGACTGTGATTGTTATTAAAATTCCTTCGCTGTTAAATAAAGTACAATAACAATGACAGTATTGGTTTCTTACTCATTAGGATTGACACCATAAACCAAGTAGACCACTTTTAGATGCGAATCTGAAATCAAATTTGAAAACACCTGTCTTCTGGTTGACTCGTTTCGTCCTTGATTGGGTAGCATCCTATGGCGAGAAAGGGTAGAGAGAGAGTCAGATAATTTTAACATAAAATGTTTAAGTTTCACAAACATCTGTTAAATGTTTCTAACGTTCTCTGCTTTCATGATTCACACAGGTACAATCTCAAAAGGGCAACGGTAGTCAACTCGGAAGAAGACAGTTAAAAGAAAGAATAGAAAGTGAAGCGAGTTTTCAAATTACAAAGTTGACAAAGTGGTGGCACTGTTGAGTCAATACACAAAAAAGTGTTGGTTTAATGTGTTATCAAGATAACTAATTAACCTAAGTAGACAGGAAAATCCTAATTTTCCTTCAGGTTTGGCTAATTGGAGGCTACTGCTCTGGTATGCTAGGTTATGTGATGACTTGAGTTCAGTTGCAGCCACTTACAGGCTAAACTGTCCCCTTGCATCAACCAGACACCAAGGGAGCACTGTCCTGTGAGGTAATTTAATACCTGAAGGATAATAATGATAAAAAAACTTCATTGCAAATTAATTTAAAACTAATTCAAATTAGTAATGACATTACGTGATTCAGAAGTCTGATTTTATCAATAACCTTGATTAAGAGCTGCTATAATTAAATTAATCAATAATTGTTAGAGAAAAGGGAAACCAAACATCAATTAACTATTAATGAAATTAAAATTTTCAAATAGTAATAATGTTGGTTAAGACTAACACTCAGTGAGGTTGTCATTAAAGTCATAAACACAATTATGATTTAATTAATCAGCAAGCATTCCTGCAAACCATAGTTATGAGAATAAATCAATTTCTAAATCAATGATCATAGCGAATTGGTATTCCTGATGTCATTAAACTTGATCAAAAGTGTTTATTTAAAATTAATCAAAACCTGTTATTAAAATAGGGCAGTCAAGCATCAATGAACTATGAAATGAAATAAAAATTTCAGGATAGTGATTGTGTTTGTAAAGTCCCAGGAACAATAAATGTTATGATTAAATTAAACAGTAAACACTGCTTATAAATCAACTTCACATATCAACAGTCATAGGAAATGGTTGTTCCTATAATGTTAATAAGTTTCATAAGAGAAAAGCATTAATCATTAATTAAGCATTAATCTGATTGAGCAATCAAAAGCATTAAGTTATAGTCATAAACTATAATTCATTGCGAATAAACCAACAACTTATGAGCATTTGAATTGATAAAACAGGCCAGGTTAAGCAGGAAAACATTTGACAAATGTGATTAAACCAGCGATGAGATCGCGTACAGTAAAGTTTATTAAATCTGCATTAGTCAAAGACTTTTCCAAGAAAAGGGGAGAAACGAGGCAAATAGCCTATAAAGTGAGAAATCAAGATTAAAATTCTCGCTAGCGTGAGTTGGGTTGTCACTTCAACTTAACACACTGCATTCAAGACCACAAGCGTGCTAACCACTAGCCTTCAATGCTACAGCCATACCACACACTTCAATGCAACAGCGTGAGCTTCAGTTAGCTTAGCCTTGTGCTAATGTCTACAGCCGATGCACGTGTGGAGGACTGCGCCTGCGCACTTGAGATTTATTTCGAAAAAGTCTCCCATGACTCTCGGGAGGCTGTTACTTTGACGACGTACACAGAATGAATCAATATGCAGTTATGCACACAAGCTTACATAAATCCCGTGAAATGGCGGCATATTTCACACTGCTCAACAGAATATAGCACTATTAAGATCTCGGCGGATCCCAGTGCTCTGTTTCTAGACTATGCACAGTCAACGACACTCGTGGATTGAACCACACACGTTACTTGATCAAGAGAAGTTCTCCCGTGAGAATACGCTCGGCCGCTCGCTCGAGCGCAGCGCTCTGAGTTCACTAAACTCTGATGCTAGTGAATTAAAAGGCAAAAGACAGTTAGCTACTCTGGGACACGCACCTTTAAATCAACTGTGAAGGCCTTATAGGAGAAAGAATAAGGAACACGCTTATTGTTTCTCAATCCATGCGCTTTGCAGCGACATATAGCTTTTGTCTCGTGGACAATAACTATTTACTGCAGTTTGCTTTCTCAAAAGCACTCGAGTTGCGCATTCGTGCATTTAAACACACTGGTACCACAATAAATCATACAGCAACACAACAACTTTGTTTCTCTGTCTTTGATCTATTCTTCCAGACAAAATAGAAAAGATAAACAATGTTTTTGTGCTTAAAAGTCAGACCGTGCTGTGCCCGCATTCTCCACCATTATTATGTAGGGGATCAACCTACGTTTTAAGATCGATCTGGGATTTATTAGCTCATTTCAATGAACCGGATCTTAAAAATTTGATTCACTGATTCGACTCAATTGAGTCAGACTAAATCAGATTAAAAGATTCACACTTTATTTACCATTTGTCCTGCAAAAAAAAGACATCGTATCTTACCAATCTTGTTAATATTATTTACGTGGCCAACGATGATAACATAACACAGTATTGGGTTAACTTTTAGCAAGGTAACAAGATCTACAGTTCGAGGCAATGACTTAGAAGCACATAAACAAGAACACCGTTCTTACAAAATGAGAAGAAAAATTTATTGAGCTACACTACAATACATGAAACTAACTACATAATAAACAAACAACAAACAAACAAACGCACACACACATTCATACATACACACAGAGGCAGTTCAGAGGATGTAAGATGAGTTGAACAACCGTCCCAAATTAATTCTAATACTTCTTACAAGACCTTAGAATAACACCTGAGAAACCACAAAAACAGAGATGTGGCTTATCTTTAACTGCTTAAGATCAATCTGCACCAGATCAGCAAGAGACAACATTAGTTTGTGGTACTTGCGCCCTTTTTGCCGAAGTCGAATTTCCCTCGCCGGCTGGCCTCAGGGAAACACGGTGCTCTTGATTGGCTGGTGGCTTCTGTGACATCCTTGGGATTCCCAGACTGCTGACAGACTGCTGAGAATCGGTTTGCGGAAGCGAACGGGGGCAGAAAGCAATAGCATGTGCAAGCCAGCTAATGCAAAAAGCAAAGTTTCTTTGTTGCAGGGTGTTTTTAAGTGACCTGGTTTGGTCCATCCCCATGGCACTGTCTTGGTAAGTTTTGTGACTATATCACATCAAGGGTTACAAGACAAATACTGTTTGTGCTACTAGTTTTTCATTTACACCAATGTATTGCAAATGTCACTAGTTTTCGTTCAATACCAGACATCATACATTTCAGACACATACAGATAATTTTAATCTGCTATAAGGGTTAAAACAACACATTAATTAACCTGGTTGGTTGGAATAAACATAGCAGATAAGGAAAACCATGGCATATTATTCAACGATACATCTGCCTTAGTTTTGACATTTTAAGAGATTGTCTTTCATTCGTATGCATTATTTTCTCTTTGTCTCTACGAAATTGTACATCTGGCAGGATGTGCCCAAGGCGAGCACATGACCATGTAGAGGAGTCATTCAAAAGTCTCGTGAGGCCGTTCCCGCTGAAAATCCTGTAAAGCCCCATTGTTTAAGTTTATTAGTCATTTACTAGTTAGCTGAAGGGTACCAGAACATCTGCAGCCAAAGTATTGATGCAGCTATTCAAGTCAATTCAAGTCAAGTCAATAATTTGTTATCGTGATGGTATAAGCCCTCAAGCCAGTTCAATGACAGACAATTTGGCGCCCAGTTTCTGAGATTTCAGATTCAACTCGTGCTGTTCACTGCGATATGCCCATGAGTTACTTCAGCCGTCTCATCATTGTTGGTGATTAGGCCCACCACCGTTGTGTCATCAGCAACAACGATGACGATAACAATGATGTTGGAGCTGTGTTTGGCTGTACAGTCATGTGTGTACAGGGAGTACAAGAGTGGGCTGAGAACACAGCCCTGTGGAGCACCAGTGTTGAGGATCAGTGTGGATGAGGTGATGTTGTTCATTCTGACCACCTAGCGTCTGCTTGACAGGAAGTCCAGGATCCAGTTGCACAGAGAGCTGTGTAGACCCAGAGCCTGGAGCTTCACCACCAGCTTGGCAGGCACTATGGTGTTGAATGCTGAGCTGTAGTCCACAAACAGCATTCTCACATATGTGTTTTGTCATCTAGGTGAGACAGAGTAGTAAGCAAGGTGAAAGCAATTGCATCATCAGTGGAGCGGTTATTCCTGTATGCAAATTGCAGAGGGTCAGTGTGAGCGGGCAGTACCAAGCAGATGTGCTTTTTAATCAGCTTCTCAAAGCACTTGCTGAAGATGGGTGTCAGTGCCACCAGAAGCCAGTCATTCAAGCAAGTGGTTTTAGCTGATTTCGGTATGGGCACAATAGCTGTCTTAAAGCATGTGGGAACCATAGACCGAGAGAGCGAGAGGTTAAAGATGTCCGTGAAAACCCCTGCTAGCTAGCTAGCTAGATGCCATCTGGGCCGGTCGCTTTTCGGATGTTCACGCGATGGAAAGATCTCGTTACGTCGGCTACAGAAACAGAGAGTGTGCTGGCGGTTTCGGTATCGGCGGTGGGAGCGCGCACTGTGTGTGTGCTATCCTGGGCTTCAAAGCGGGCGTAGAGCGAGTTAAGCTTGTCCGGGAGAGACGCACCAATGAACGCAGGCACGGAGAGTAGCAATGGTCCAGAATGCGATCACCACGCATGTTTGTGGTGATAAGTTGAAAGTATTTTGAAGCGATTTTCCTGAGATTGGCGTTGTTAAAGTCCCCTGTAACAATAAACGCTGCCTCCGGGTGTGTGGTTTCCTGCTCGCTTATGCTCCCATACAGTTCCCTGAGCGCCTGCTATGTGTTGGCTTGAGGGGGGATGTAGACAGCCGTAATTATAATTGCTGTGAACTCCCTTGGTAGCCAGTATGGTCGACACCGAAGCATAAGGTATTCCAGATCAGGAGAACAAAATTATCTAACTGGGAATATGTTCCTCTCATCACACCATAAGTTGTTAATAAAGAAGAATGGTGGGAAGCGGAGGTCGAAATCCACGGTGTCTTAGTCTGACGAGGACGCCGGCTCTCCTTCCTCTTTTCCGGCTGCGTTTCCATCATCGATTCGGTTGTGTAACCCAGACAAAGGGCTCTGTTGCTGTGTTTGTAAACAGAGCATGGTTAAAGAACTCAAAGTCCGGTCTTCGATGTGCAACGAGGGAGCCAATTTCCCGAAGTGTGTGTCTGTCATAGACAATGAGAGTGTGTACATCCAGCACGAAAAACGACAAAAAACAAGTAAAACACACAAAACACAACAAAGTTTGCTGGGAGCTCGCAACACGGCGGCTATGCTGGGCGCTCAGGAAAGTAGGTATCTGTGCAGAGATATTCTTAACTCGGGCACCAGGGAAGCAGAAAGTGCGTGCTTTGTTACCTTTGGAGGAAGCAGAGCGGACATGGCGCACGATGGAGTCACCAATGATAGCCACATCGCAACCCGTCTCGTGGAGAGAGGCGAAGCCGTTCTTCGCGGGGATCACGAACATCGGAGGAGACGTTCTGCCCCGGGACCCGGCAAGCACCTTACGCGGCTGCACCCAGGTGTGGGCGTGAACGATGCCTGGGAGAGCCGCGCCCTTGGTGCGTTGGGCCTGGACAGAGAAACACGAGGGGTTGAGGAAGATGGAGTATTGTGATTGTATTGTACACTTACCTCAGACGAGCCAGTATGGGGTACACCGAGCAAAGCTCGTTGTTCCCGGAAACATGCTCGCTTCATCTCGAGAGTGCGAATCTGGGACTCCACTGCTTCCAGCTTCAGCTACAATGCCTCCATCGATGCTTCTCCTGCACTCAAGGACAGACACACAAGCGACATTGTACAGGGCGAAGAGCAAAGCCAGTAAGTGAGAAAAAAAGTGAATGAATGGTGAACGGATGCTCGAGAGACAGAACATTTGAAAGTAGATTTGTTTGTATAACTGTGTTAAGTAGGAGAGACAAATATTTAGCGAATGAGGAGGTATTTTATGATAAACTCTAAACACACGCAGCGAGGCTACCGTACAGCAACAGTGACATCACTCTAGCATGCACACTCGACTAGAGAATCCTCAGCTGCCCATCAACCACAACCAAACCACAAAACATCTTGCTGTGGTTGAGAATGGGGGTGTTGAATCAGTTGTTGCACAGGTGGGCAGTTAGGAGTTGCAATGTCTGGAGGATCAATTTCCACACAGGCAAATGGTGATAGGGGAGTACTGGCCATGTTTGACCGAGGAAAATGGCTTTAAATGGCACAGGGTGAAAAAAATGGCAAAAAATAAAAATCATAAAATTAAACTGAGTACTGGTCAATGTTTGGGGAAAAGTGGACAGGGACACCAAGAAAATAAACTACAACAGGTAGAAAAATGTACAAGATATTTACAATTGTCAATACAGACGTAACCCTTTCACAAAGAACACCAATTTTTCCTCAGATTTCGTTTTTTTTTTTTTCCACAAAGAAACAATCACAAATTTTCACTAAAATAAACTTTTTCACAAAGTGAACCTCTTCAAAAAGTTTTTCACAATTTTTTTCAGAAGAAGTAAAACCCTTTGTGAACCCAAAAAATCACAAAAAAAAATTCACGGTTTGTATGCAACGATTCACAATAAAAGTCATTTTCTTTTTATTTTTTTGCAGTAGTTTGTGTGTGTGTGTGTGTGTGTGTGTGTGTGTTTTTTTTTTCAAAGTTCAGAGATCAAGGTTCAAATCTTAGGTCCGCCTCACGTTGGGCGCCATTTCTGTAATGGTGGTGGCGTTGGATAAATAACTTTTGTTCTAGTCTATCAAAGAAAAAATAATCCAAAGGAAAAATCAAATTTCAAAAACAGCTCCCGGCAGAGGTAAGAACTCAGACCGCCAGCACTGCAGTTTAATGCTCTACCGCTAGTCCACATGGGTGCTGTAAACAGTGGCCTTTCCAGGCCCTTCAATCCTACTCCCAGCAGACCTCAAAAAAAAAAATTATTACAGGTTTTTTTTGTGTGCCAGACAAGTTTATCTTGTCGAATAATAATTAAATAAACCCAGGCTAGCCACAGCAAGCATTAATTACCACCATTACATAATCTAAAAATAAATAAATTAAAGATTCTCTTTAAATAAGAACTCACACACACGTCAATTGACAGTAATCAACAGTAATGTATTTAACAAAAACCATACAACATCACTACGAAATCACTTCATTTGTAAAGGTTTCTAAACAAAATCAACCATCCTTGTATTACAAACAATAAAAGAAAAGAAACAAACACAAAACGGTACTTAAAAAAAGCCTGTCTCATGGTGTTGCAATGTGGGTGAAGCTTTTCAGTGTGGGTGTATGAATGACTGAATGAATGGAATGCACTGACCCGGGCTATCAGCGTCGATTGGTACAGGTCCACCACTCGATAGGTTTCCCTTTGGGAGGCTTCTTCCCATCCGACTAACTTATTCGTTGGTTTCAGGAAACGATCCAGCTCCCCACTATCTCTACTGAGAATCCAGGAGACCGCTCGCACACAACGGTCGCTTTAACAGTTGCCTTTAACAGTTTTAACAGTTGCCTGGCACACTGCATCCACCCTTGCTACACACCACAAACCAACAGCTCTTCACCCTCGCACATTTATTTTCTTCATTCTCGGCCACACAAACACACACACCCAAAAGAAAAAAAAATCCCCTTTTCTCTCTTACTTTTCCTCTCTTTTATCTTCTTTTCCGTACCTGAACTTCAGTTTTCTTCAACTTGACCCCAGAAGTTTTTGGAAGGGCAGGTTTGACTAGCTCCCCCTAGTGGAGCTTAGAAAAAAATTTGGGAGAGGCATCGTCTTGCCTCAGAATGTACATCCATGAATGATGCGCATCCCGTGCTGCAATTTAATAACAGTACATGCTTTTAGTCATTTTCATGTGAAAATGAGCTTTGCAGAGCAAAAAATGTGTACAACTGGAAAGGGGCCGGTATATGATGCAATAGTTGTTTTATCTCGATTAATGTCGTTAGAAGCAGAAATCGAAACTGAATTTTCGATTAATTGCAGTCCTTGTCCACAGTTAAACTTTTACGTTTAAAAGTCTTACATATTTTCCTATGCATAATTCACTTTCGGAACCACTTCTTGTTTACCTAATGTGTCTGTGTCTGACTCAATGTAGAAGGATTGTTGATTAGGTCAAGAAGCCATTTTGCAAGATCAGGCTGAAGGATCAGCACATAAGTGCGTAAAAGAGATGTGTACCTGCAAAAGACATTGTTCAGTCTGAAATGAGTAAGTGAGTGAGTTGGGGTAGTGTTTGTGGGGATGTTTTCTGTCTGATGAATAAATATAGCCTGGATACCCATTCATTTCCTATGGTGGTCACTTTTGACCGGGAACACCACAGGTGTAACAAGGTTAATTAAAACATTCAAAGTTTAATGAAAGAGATGATCATCACTTTTATTTGTTCAAATGCATAGTGTAGAGTATATCATAAGGTCTTGAGGCAATCAGATGTAAAACACAGTATGTATGAGTGATTTAAGTTGTAAATCGGTCAGATTTGACCTGAACACAACAGGAAGGTTAAATTATCCACCAGCACTTTGTACTCTTATAATATCAGACTTTCACATAGCTTTTTCTAGATTCATCGACATTATCTTCTCAGTATTCCCCCATAGGAGGCGTGAGTTAAATAATTACATGGCCATCATCTTGGAACTCACACTCTTCTATGGGGGAACTCATTTCTATACCTACCATAAATCTGTGTAACTCTGTGCAATTAGTGTCCTTATTGGGGGTCTTTGGACCAGCAAATTCCTGTCCCTTTCTCATTCCTTCCTCAGAAAAAGACTCTATTAATCCAAGATCCACAAACAATTTTCCCCACCCTTTCACTTCTGCTATTCAGCTACTGTAGCGGCACGCAAACTCATGTCATCTGCCCCATCCAGAAAGCTAATAAAAAAATCGAGAAATTATTAATCGACTCTTGTTAATAGATCTCAACTTTCATCTGAATTCAATTTTTGTCCTGACCCTAACTTTTTTTGAATTTCTCATTTTATGTTTATCCAACTATATGCCCAACCATCAGGAGTGCTATCCTTAGCCTCGACTCCTACTTTTCCTAAACCACTATATCCAAAGGATATAAATTTTTTAGCCGGATATAGTAAAACATTTTCTAGCTTTTGGGGGAGATTCTTCGATATAGATGGCTGCTGTCCCGAGTCAATAATGAAAATTTATTATTAATATAAAAAATCTTCAATAAGAGATAAAAGTAAAGTGAGGCAAAAAACAGAGTCCTCCAATATCCAAAAATACAAAATCTCAAAATAGCCAAAAAAACTCCAGAACAGTTGAACTAAAAAAACTCCAAAGATATAAGTCATTGAAGAGCTTAGCATCGTAACTAAGGGGCATTACAAAGGAATAACTCACAGTGGTTGACAGGCTTGAATCCACAATAACTGAGCAAAGCACAGGTGAAACTGAGGCTTCATAAATACAAAAAACTAAACAAGACACTTGTAAAATCAATGACAATAATTTAGGATACCAAAAGGAAAATAACTAAATGACGACATCTAGTGGACAAAAAAGGACATTACAAAAAAAGCTAAAATAACAAAGGGCAAAACCCTGACAGTTGTTCATGTCACTTAAGTATCTGACAGTTTCTTTGGATGAAAGATGTGGACACTTTAACACAATCATTGGATATTTAAGAAGCTTAAAGTGATGCTTAAAATGCACGCTGAAAAGGAATGGCTCTATTTCTGTAAAAAGAAAAAAGAAAGTATGTAGTAATTGTCAGTCTGCCTGCCTGTCAATTAGGTAATTTTTGTTATATAATATGTTCTTGATGATTTGCATGTCATATACTTTGAATTACTTTTCTACTGCAAATGTGTAGTATGCTGTTATAGTACGCACGGTTTGTGACGCACATGAGTTGTTAGTGTGATGTGCAGGAGTTGGAGAGCACAAGCTTTTGACCATAAAAGTGAAAATTGGAGTCGTAATTCATCAAGCTGGAACAAAGAAGTTGTATGCAAGCGGATTGTGATGAAATTGACATGTGTGGATATCTGATGTAAAAAAAATAAATGAGGATACACAGATTTGGATGGACTCTCGTGTCGTGATCAAGTGTAAGAGCACTTATACGTGTCAAGACTTGTGAAATGGTCATAATGGTTACATGTTTCCTACAGAGAGAGAGAGAGAAAGATACATAGTGTGTACAGAGCTGTGAAAATTTAAGTTGTGTCATCATCTCTGTGCATTTTGTCTTCCTAAGATCAGTTTATTCACTGGACACCAGTGGAGAGAGTCAGCGTTTTCAAGTTTCTTGGAGTCCACATCGCTGAGGATTTGACATGGACTGCTCACAGAGATGCTGTCATATTCTGAGCTATTGTTTGTTTTCTCCACAAGATGTCGCCATTTTCCCCAGTGTTTCTGTTTTGGGTTCATTTGTGTTAATTCTGTTCAGCTGTGTCTTGTTAGTCTAGCCTATTTATTCTACCCTCTTGTCTTCACTTGTTACTTGGTTTTTGAGTTTGATGTGCTACCGCTGTTGTCGTAAGTCCTCTAGTTACTAACTTTCATCAATTGTGTTTTTTGGTTAAAGTACCCTTTACTCTACGGAGAACTTTATGTTGGTTAACTACTTAATATGTTTTTGCCTGGGTGCTTTTTGATGAATTTGGATTTCCTAAATAAACAGCTTTTTTTGAACTAGACCTTGTACCTTGGCAATTGGGTTCACCAGCTCTCCCTGTGGCTGAACGGTTAAACACTGGTCTACTACACCAGAGACCCGGGTTCGAGCCTCAGGCTCATCACAGAAAAACCAAGTCAAACATGAACCCTGCTGAGGCCACTGCCCAAGAAATGGTCTCTATTGTTGCTCACCATGACGCTACAGTCAAGCGCCATGAGGCGGCCTTGATTCAGCAGGAGGCACTTATGGAGGAGCATTCCCACTTACTATCAGAGCTCATGACTTCCTTGCGACAGCTCTCTGACAGTCTGCGTCAAGGTCCAACTACATCCCCAGTGGAATCTTCAATTCCCACAGCTGTTATCCATACCCCTCAACCTCAGTTCGAACCACGTCTTCCTCCTCCGCAACGCTTTTCAGGGGACCCGGAAACTTGTGAGGAGTTTATAACTCAGTGTGACCTCACTTTCAAGCTACAACCCTCCACCTTCCCTTCAGAACAGGCTAAGACTGCTTATGTACTCACCCTATTATCTGGGAAAGCACTTGCTTGGGCAACAGCAATCTGGAATGCTAAGTCTCCCTGCTGTACTAGTTACTCAGCTTTTGTAAAAGAATTACGCCGTGTATTTAACCATCCCCTCTCAGGACGAGAGGCTTCTAAGCAACAACTCCAGTCTGCTCTTACCCGTTACGTTGACAGTTGCGTCTAAGGAACACCAACTTCAAGCACTTGTTGATTCTGGAGCAGCGGGGAACTTCATGGATCAGACACTAGCAACTAATCTCAAGATTCCTTTTAAACTGTTAGATAACCCTCTGGAGGTGACCGCACTGGATAGGAGACCAATAGCTCCTGGGAGGGAGACCCATCCTCACATTGATTGGTCTAATGGCGAAATTCTCTACTGGGGTCCCCTGTGTCACACAATTTGTTTAAACCCACCTAGTAATAATCCCGAGTCTCAAGAACCTTCTGACCTTTCTCGAGTCCCACCCCAGTATCACTCCTTTCCTTCAGTCTTCAGCTAACAGAGAGCTTTTGTCTTACCCCCACATAGGCCATATGATTGTGCCATAGAGCTAATGCCCGGCCAGTGCCCCCCTCGTTTTCATTGTCTCCCCCTGAGCAAAGGGCCATGGAGACATATATCATGGAGGGCCTTAAAGCAGGGATCATCCGGTCTTCCACATCTCCGGCAGGTGCAGGTTTTTTCTTTGTGGGGAAGAAGGATGGAGGTCTCCGGCCCTGCATAGATTACCGAGCTCTTAATAAGGTAACGATTCGAAATCGTTATCCCCTTCCCCTTATGGCCACTGCCTTTGAGTTACTCCAGAAAGCCACCATATTTTCTAAACTTGACCTGCGCAATGCCTACCACTTGGTGCGGATCAAGCAGGGGGATGAGTGGAAGACTGCATTCAATACTCCTACAGGGCACTATGAGTATTTGGTTGTGCCCTTCGGCCTCACTAATGCTCCTGCAGTTTTTCAAGCTCTCATAAATGATGTTCTTCGGGAGATGCTGAACAAGTTTGTTTTCGTCTACTTAGACGACATTCTGATCTTCTCGAGTTCTCTCCAGGAGCATGAGAGTCACATCAGAAGGGTATTGAGATGTCTACAGGAGAACCATCTATTTGTTAAACCTGAGAAATGTGAGTTTCACACCACTGAGGTCTTGTTCTTGGGCTTCATCATTAAACCAGGGCAGGTACAGATGGATCCCAAGAAGGTGCAGGCAGTGTTGGACTGGCCAGTTCCTACCTCAGTAAAGCAGGTTCAGAGGTTCATAGGATTTGCCAATTTCTATAGGAAATTTGTTCAAGATTTCAGCTCCGTGGTAGCTCCCCTGACAGCCCTTACTAAAGGGGGCTCAGCCAGATTTTCCTGGAATCCAGAGGCTGAGGTGGCTTTCAGAGAACTCAAACGCAGATTTACCTCCGCACCCATCCTTACTATCCCTAATCCAGAATTACCTTTTGTGGTTGAAGTTGATGCCTCAGATGTGGGAGTGGGAGCTGTGCTGTCCCAGAAGGGGAGAGATAACTGTCTCCATCCATGTGCATTTCTTTCCCATCGCCTCAGTGCCTGTGAACGTAATTATCACGTTGGAGACCGAGAACTGCTGGCCGTAAAGTTAGCATTGGAGGAATGGAGGCACTGGTTGGAGGGTGCCAAGCATCCATTTCAAGTACTGACTGACCACAAGAACTTGGAGTATATCCAGCAGGCTAAACGCCTTACTCCCCGTCAAGCCAGGTGGTCCCTCTTCTTTAACCGGTTTGACTTTATTCTATCCTACCGCTCTGGATCTAAGAATCTAAAGCCAGATGCTCTGTCTCGAATATATAGTAACACTCCCCGGGAGAGGACTCCAGAAGCAATCATTCCCCAATCCAAGATTCTTGCACCCCTCAGATGGGGGTTTGAGTCAGCCATCCGTAAGGCCCAGATTCAAGATCCAGACCCTAACCGATTGTATGTTCCAAAGTCTGTTCGTTCTCGAGTTCTTCAGTGGGCACATTCCTCCCGGCTGACCTGCCATCCAGGTATTTCCCGCACCTTGGACTTTCTGCAAAGACACTTCTGGTGGCCTACAGCTAAAAAGGACGTAATATCCTTGGTTAATGCCTGTCCTGTTTGCAACCGGGGAAAAACCTCACATCTTCCTCCCCAAGGTCTTCTGCACCCTCTGCCTATTCCCCACCGACCATGGTCCCACCTCTCTATGGACTTCATTACTGGCCTCCCACCCCCCCATGGCAACACCGTTATTCTGGTCATTGTCGACCGGTTCTCCAAGGCTGCTCGATTCATTCCCTTACCAAAACTCCCATCTGCTAAGGAGACAGCAGACCTCGTTACCTCTCATGTCTTTCGAGTCTTTGGTATTCCACAGGACATTGTGTCAGACCGGGGACCTCAGTTCTCATCCCGGTTCTGGAGATCTTTTTGCCAGTCATTGGGTGCATCTATTAGTTTGTCTTCCGGTTTCCACCCCTAGTCTAATGGACAGACAGAAAGGACTAACCAGAGTCTCGAGACCACATTAAGGTGCATGGTGGGTCACAACCATTCATCATCGTCCTCATACCTCCTCTGGGCTGAATATGCTCACAACACTCTCCGCTCATCCTCCACTGGGTTATCCCCCTTTGAGTGCCAGTTTGGATTCTGCCCTGCTCTCTTCCCTGAGCAAGAGATTCAAGTGGCTGTTCCCTCTGTACAGCAGCATATTAATCGATGCCGTCGGACCTGGAGAGTAGTCCGCCGTAAACTTATCCAAACCTCTAACCAGTACCAGAGACAGGCCAACCTTAGACGCAGATCTGCTCCCTCCCTTCGAGTTGGTCAATGGGTTTGGCTCTCCACTCTGAACCTTCCCCTTCGGATAGAGTCCCGCAAGCTTAACCAACGCTACATCGGACCATTTAAGATTATCAGGAGAGTAAACCCAGTTTCTTTTCGGCTAGAAATACCTAGGTCATTTAAGATTAATCCCACCTTTCATGTGTCTCTCCTATAACCTGTGTTGTGTTCTTCTTTTGTTCCCTCTGACAGATCCCCTCCTCCCCCTCGCTGCATTGGGGGTAAGCCTGCCTACACAGTCCGCAGGATACTGGACGTTCGGAGGGTGCAACGGTCTCTGCAGTATCTTGTGGACTGGGAGGGTTATGGTCCCGAGGAGCGCTCCTGGATTCCCGCTAAGGACATCCTTGACCCCAAGTTGATCCGGGATTTTCAAGCTCTCAGTTCGGGTGGTCTTGGTGGGAACGTCAGGAGCCGTTCCTAGAGGGGGGGGGGGGTCCTGTCATATTCTGAGCTATTGTTTGTTTTCTCCACAAGATGTCGCCATTTTCCCCAGTGTTTCTGTTTTGGGTTCATTTGTGTTAATTCTGTTCAGCTGTGTCTTGTTAGTCTAGCCTATTTATTTTACCCTCTTGTCTTCACTTGTTACTTGGTTTTTGAGTTTGATGTGCTACCACTGTTGCCGTAAGTCCTCTAGTTACTAACTTTCATCAATTGTGTTTTTGGTTAAAGTACCCTTTACTCTACGGAGAACTTTATGTTGGTTAACTACTTCCTATGTTTTTGCCTGGGTGCTTTTTGATGAATTTGGATTTCCTAAATACAGGTTAAACGGTTAAACACTGGTCTACTACACCAGAGACCCGGGTTCGAGCCTCAGGCTCATCACAGATGCAGTGCTGAGGAAGGCACATCAACGCCTCTTCTTCCTCAGGCGTCTCAGGAGGTTTGGAATGAGCCCCCACATCCTCCGCTCGTTCTACACCTGCCCTGTGGAGAGCATCCTGACTGGCTGTATCACCACCTGGTATGGAAACAGCACCAGCAGCAATCGCAAAGGCCTACATAGGATTGTGCGAACTGCTGGACGCGTAGTGGGAGGTGAGCTTCCCTCCCTCCAGGACATCTACACCAGGCAGTGCACGAGGAAAGCCAAGAGAATCATCAGCGACTCCAGCCACCCAAGCGATAGACTTTTCTCTCTGCTACCCTCAGGCAGACGGTTCCGCAGCATCTGGTCACGCACCAGCCGACTGAAGGAAAGTTTCTTTCCTCAGACTATCAGGCTGATGAACACTTAACACACCTCACACAAACTTATCCACACCCCTCACTGCACACCATCAATATGTAGCATGAACTGCACTTTAACCAATCCATACTTAAAAACAATACTGCCAACAGCTATGTGTACACCTATTCTTTGTACATATTGCTGTCAACACTGCCAATTTTACATTGTCCTGTTTTTTTGGGAGTATGCTGTTTTATTTTGCACTGTCGTTGTATTTGCACTGTCTGTATTTTGCACTGTCTGGAGCCAGCACCTAAGCTTTTCACTCATCACAGCACATGTGCTGCTGATGATGTGACAATAAAAGTAATTGGATTTGATTTGAATATTTTATATATTTTTTCTTTTTTTATTGAGACCTTTTTCAGTCAAAGTTGTAAATCTAAACTGCTTTTTTATAAGTTTTAGAGAACAGTGCTTAAACAAATTCTTCTACAAATTACTGCATAAACTACAAAATAAGTGAATTCCCTCTATGTGTTCCTGGTGGTAATTCAAAAGCCCCAGTTACAAATGCTTACATTTTTTTTCTTCATAAATAAACAATAACATATAGATTATTAAATCCTCAAATGTAAAACTGTTATTTACATTTAAATAATTAATCAATCAGTTAATCAATGAATAAATACATAAAATATACCATCAACCAGTTCACAGACTGCTGCTGACTGTTAAGTGACAACAGTATCTTGGGAGTTTTTTCCAACACAATATAGTGTAAATGTATTGTTATATTGTGTATAGTTTTATGGTTGTGGGTTAAAGTACAACCCTCATGGCCACAAGTTTTGATGCTGCTTTTCTTGTGACTCAACTCTGATCACTCCTGATACCTCTTTTATCATTTCTGAACTCTGACCTTTAGCTACCATCAAAATAGAGAGAATGCATAATTTCCAACTCTGCTGTCCTCCCAAGGATGATTAGCAATGCACCATGGGACATAAGTGGTGATAGTGGCTGTTTAATGGCTGTATGATAGCAATGTTGCATAGCAATGAGAGAGCAGACAGGCTGAGTCTGAGCACATGTGTAAATGTAGGTCAGTGCAGGCCCTTAGGCTGCTGTTCCCATCTGGGTTTGCCTCTTCAAGACTTGTAAGCTTGTGTATACTATATGCAGTGTCTATAACAATATAACACAGCCAGACTTGGCATAGTACAAGGTGAAGTCTCTGAACTATTCATGTTTACGCAGTTGATGGGAATAGATTTTCCACATCTGAGAGAAATAACATGTTTCCTAGCTTATCAATATTTCTTTATCAATATTTTCAAGGCTTAACATGTGTGAAGGTGACCCACTTATTAAAATAAAAAAACAACATTCTTGCTAAATAATTTTTTAGATAGCATACTGATGCTATGGTTTGATAAATTTTTATTTTAACAGGCCAGCTGTTATGGAACAGAAAGTGGAATTAATTTGAGTGTAAGGAACAGAAAGTGGAATTAATTTGAGTGATGTACATTTAAGTGGTATAAATTTGAGTGGAACAGA
Source organism: Danio aesculapii (assembly GCF_903798145.1). Taxonomy (NCBI): domain Eukaryota; kingdom Metazoa; phylum Chordata; class Actinopteri; order Cypriniformes; family Danionidae; genus Danio; species Danio aesculapii. The sequence continues at coordinate 19,260,883 of NC_079448.1, read as the reverse complement.
TCCATATTATGACATAACATCCTGAAGGTGGTTATTTTTCGGAGGACGGCGGATCATTATCAGATGAAGCTGTGAAGGAATTTAAAGAGAAAGTTTGTATCATATAGACTTTTTTTATTTTGCTAAATATGTAGTTAACACGATTGCCTGTAAATATAATGCTAGCACATGAAAAATACTATAGCAATTTTATATTTTTATTTTAGAAATTTATCAATTTATTTCATTTAAACAATATTTATTGGTGACGTGGTGGCGCTGTCGCCTCATAGCAAAAAGGTCGCTGGTTCGAGCCTCAGCTGCGTCAGTTGGCATTTTTTTTTGTGTGGAGTTTGCATGTTCTCACTGTGGTCACGTGGGTTTCCTCTGAGTGCTCCGGTTTCCTTCACAAGTCCAAAAACATGCACTATAAGTGAATTGGTTAAGCTAAATTGTGCGTATGGGTGTTTCCCAGTGATAGATTGCAGCTGAAACGACATCCGCTGCATAAAAACCTATGCTGGATGAGTTGGCGGTTCATTCCGCTGTGGCGATCCCTGATTAATAAAGTGACTAAGCCGAAAAAAGAAGAAAAAAAAAAGAATATTTTTTATGAACATTTTCTACTGATATTTGATTTTACAAATAAAGCTGCTGTACAGGCCCATTAGTTTATGTTTTTTATGCTTTTTGTATTATCACATAACAATTCAGACCTTTTACAAAACTGAATTTACATATTTGTATATCACTGAAAATGGGAGAATCTCATCTTTAATTATGTTAATAATTTTAGCATTGTATATAGTCGGGATAATTATAGTTACATAATTATATATAATAATAATAATAAGTTTCAGATGTGTTGCACTTTAAAATACTTTTCTTTAAATTGGATTTTCTCAAAAAGACATCAAAATTTTCTGATTAAGTGACTATTTCCTGTTTAAGTTTCTGAATAAGACTATTTTCTCAAAAAGTGATTATTCTATGGACTTCGAACTGAGATCTTACGTGGATGCTCTTTCGGTTACAATTTCTTTGTAATCTTAGGGCTTCTATACTTATTGATCTAGCTGCATCCTTTGTCTACTGTTTGTAAGGTGAACGTGGAGTTACACAAAATGAGCTCTTTCAAAATCACTTGCTCTTGATTTTCTCTCTCGTGAGTTAACATTCCTGCCTTATGCGGCCTTGCTTAAGTCAATCGTTTTCAGGTTGAGGTTGATTGTTTAAGCAATTAAGTTTTAAAAAGTGTTGAAAAGGAAGATGAGAAGGAGAACGGTTTTTTTTTACGTATTATGGTAATTTGCACGTTGGGTCAAAACGCTACCTGCCTAGATAATAGCTGTACTGTATGATTCGTGTACGATAATTTTCCTCCAAATACAATAATTTTGAGGTTCTAGTATGATATTTTCACATTTCCAATCTGGCAACACTGGAGAGTTATTTGCTTTTACCCATCATGAAGTATTTCCTGTGTGCCTCCTGGGAAATAAGAAGCCTTTATAGGCCAAATGCCATAAGACTAAAGCATCTGATATCCTTACTACTCATAGAGGGCAAGATTTCTGTCTCAATACTGACAGATTTCAGGTGATCTTCTGGCTTTTTATTTTGCACCTTGTTATTTTCATGTATCCAATACATATTGCCTGTGTCATTTCACTTTAATTATTATGACTCAACTTGTATACTTAAATGTTCTGATTTCTTTGTATGAATTCAATATTTGGTGGCTGGTGGAAATTGTGTCAATAGCTCACTTAGAAATCCCCTTACTGTTAAAAATGCTGATGTGACAAATATTTATTTTCCCCACTGTATATATACACAACCCAAATAAGAAAAAGTTGGGACAGTATGGAAAACGCAAATATAAAAAGAAAGTAGAGATATCTAAATTTACTTTGACTTGTATTTCATTGCAAACAATATATGTATTATTTAATGTGTTCCTTATTTTTATTTATTTTTTGTTTGTTACAACATTTAAAAGATATTTAGGGACTGAAGACACACAGTGATGAATTGTTTCAGGTGTAATCTTGTCCCATTCTTCCTGCAAACAAGTCTTAAGTTGGGCAACAGTATATGGTCTTTGTTGTCGCATTTTGCACTTCAAAATGTGACACTTTCTCTATTGGAGACAGGTCAGGATTGCAGGCAGGCCAATCAACCTGTATCCTCTTCTTCCACAGCCAGGACAGTGTGCAGAATGTGGTTTTACATTTTCTTATTTTTTTGCGTCTCAGTTATTCTAATGACCTACGCAATTGCAGTTTTTTATTTTTTTTCCTGTTGTGGCCGACGTGTGTTCAATGTGCAAAGAAATATGGATAAGACCAAGGAAGGACTTATTGATGAAAAGTTTCAGTATAAAACTCTGCAGGATCGTTCTGTGGATAAAACTAAAATAATCTGTGCATTTTGCAAAGATGAATTTAATTACCACAGAAGTAATTTGTCTTTTATATATCATTTAAAGGCAAAACACCCTACTGAAATCATCACTACAGGGCCTCACCAATGTAAATTGCAGGAGTGCATTCATGGTAAAATGACGAGATCTGTAAGTGATAAGGTAACGAATGCTTTGGTTATTTGGATAACAAAAACTGCCGACCTGTTAACATAGTAGAGGACGATAAATTACATGAGTTAATTAGAACTGCATCGGGAGACATCTCATACAATATGCCCTCAAGTGGAACCATCATGTGAAAAATGCGCACTTTATATGACATTGAGAAGGCACGTAGGATGAACACGTTACAGCGCTCATCATCAACAACTGCCACAGTTCAGTTCTAATACTCAAGACTGCAAGAATGGAGGACCCGTGAAACTTCCTGGATGTATTCTTGATATCATGCACACACCAATGCAGACTTGAGAACCAAACTCGCTCTAGAAGTCCCAAAAGTCATTGCAACTGGAGGTGGGAAGCGCAGCATTTTATATAGGTTTATTATTAAAGTTCATAGATATAACTTATTTATCTCAGGAAATTCCCAAAATGAAACGGTAAATGTAAACATTACCAAGAAAATCTTAATAAAGGAATTAACACAGGGGTGATTATTTGCTGAAAAAAGGTTCCCTCTACCTCAACTTAGAAGCCTTCTAAAAAATTGTCTGCAGTTTCCCATATTGGAATTTTGCCATTGTATCAAAACAATATTTAATTTAATTCTTTCATTTTCCTTCGGCTTAGTTCCTTTGTTTCAGGGGTCGCCACAGTGGAATGATACTTATTGCACTTCTAGCCGCAACCCAGCACTGGGAAACGCACGTGTACTGTCACATTCACATACGTACTGTGCGACCAATTTAGCTTATTCAATTCAGATGTACTGCTGAGATATATATATATATATATATATATATATATATATATATATATATATATATATATTATTATTTTTTTTTAATTTATTTATTTATTTTTTTTTACTGTGAGGGAAACTGGAGCACCCAGAGGAAACCCACATGAACACGGGGAGAGCATGCAAACTCCACACAGAAGTGAGGCAGCAGTGCCAATCAAAATCTAAATTTCAAAATCTTTAAATCGAAATAATGGAGCATCACCTTAAAGTGAGAAATGTATAGGAAGGCAATTTGTTGTATATTGAATGGTGTGTGTGTGTAAAGCAATGTAATAAAAATATAATGATTTTGTTTCAGGAAATAAAGAAATTATGATGTTTTCTAACATTGTTTTATGCATTAGTAATTTAATCCTGTTTAATCAAATATATGAACTTATGTTTGTGTGCTTACCATCATATAACCTTGCTCCATAACAGCTCTTGCTTCGTGTGACTTGATAACCAAGGCGCATGATAAAAAGGGAGAAATTTAAATTCTGAGAATTTGTTCTCAGCAAAATGTTACAACTCTTTCTTTCAGAGTCACCCAAACTGTGTGAAGGTGATTGAAATTATTTAAAGCCTCTGACATGCTGTCTAGATGGCTCCACACACCTATGCCACACTGTACAAAAAATGCTGTGGCACAAAAACTTTTTCTGTTGTAAGTGCAGACCCGCAGTTTTTCATGTTTCATTTCAAAGGGTTTGTTAAATTTTTCTTTTTTTCTTTTGAAAAATGAAATGAAAAGAACGAAAGCTGAAGTTATCCACTTACTTACTCATAAAATTACCGGGGTATGTCACATAACCTGCTTTCTGTGCTACTACATTCTTATTTGGGTTTTGATTAGAGGATAGGTTAATTAAGAACCTTATGTTGTTGTTTTTTTTTCCCATTCATAATTTTTTTTGTATGTTTTACGCAGCGGGTTCCCTTCCAGCTGCAACCCATTACTGGCAAAAATCCATACACACTCAAACACAACGGACAATTTAGCTTACCCAATTCCCCTATAACTACATGTTTTTAGACTTGTGGAGGAAACCGGAGCACCTGGAGGAAACCCACATGAACACGGGGAGAACATGCAAACTCCACACAGAAATGCCAACTGACCCAGCCGGGGCTCAAGCCAGTGACCTTCCGGCTGTGAGGTGATTATGCTACCCACTGCGTCACCGTGCTGCCCCAACCTGATTCTTATTTACTATTTTTATTTCCTGTACCCATTTAATTTGTTTGGGTTTTTAAACATTATTTTTACTATTTTTGTCTTAAAATTTATTTAATTTTACTAAAGTATTACAAGTTTCCCTCAACAAAATTTTAATGCAAGTCTCCTTTGAGGCTCAGTCAGGTATAAAAACTATTATGTTCTGTTAGATGTCTTAGCACTGTGCCATTTCTTAAGAAATTAGATGAAAGTCAAACTAACCATATAAGAGTATTTCAAGATAGAAGCTGTGGCCTGCTTTAGACACCATTAAGATAAATAAATAAATGCTAACAGATATAATACCATTTGCCAATTGCATTTTTTTTCTTTTTTGGCCTTCTATTGTCTGTCTTCTCATAAATTGTCTTGTAAGTTGCTGAAGGTCGTGGAATAAGCCTTAGAGTTCCTAATGCACTCTTATGTTTTTATTTTCTGTTATTGAAGTGTACAGGAGTGCTTTCAACATCATTTTCTCTCTCTCTCTTTCTCTCTCGCTCTCTCTCTCTCTCTCTCGCAGGGCTGATATCAGTCTGTCCAACCATTTGACACTTTTGAGGTCTCTTCAAAGCCTGGCAACCATAGGTTTCTCTCATCTGCAGAAGTTGGGAGGTAAATCTTTAGTCTGAAGACGCAGACTATTATAGTGCCCCATCAATCCATATCATACTATGCGCACACCCATATGTATAGTCACACACACACACACAAACACACACAATATGCATGTTTATATTCAGAAGATCCACAGCTGTTGTAAGCAATACATTTTGGATGTAGTAATATGGGGAAAAAGACTGACCATTTAGAGTGCAATTAAGTTAAGAAAGAATTATCAAATGCTGGAATTCTGGCGGCAGTTCATGTTTGCTCTAGATTGGGCCCTTAAGTAAGTGACAGGAACAACCTTGGTTGCAAGACAAAATATAATCTGTGCCATTACTTACACAAGCCATATGGTCAACAGCCTCTAAATGCCATTTTCAGTTAGCCTCCTTGGGAGGTGCCAGAAGACATGCTGATGTTAACACTAATATCTGTGGTCTGGCAAAAGTTGGGTGTTTGCACCTTATTTATTGCATGTCTGTCACAATTAAAAATTTCAGATTATCAGATTAACTCATTTAAATATCAATCAAAAAATAACACAAGTAAACACATCATTCAGTTAAACGCATCATGCAGTAAATGAAGGTATTTATTATTAAAGAAAAACAAAATACAAAACTACTGTACATAGCCCTGTGTGAAAAGGTGTGTCAGATTGACTTGCTGTCACACAAAATGGGTTTTTGGACTTCTGTTCAAAGTAGTAAGTTGGCATGACATTGGCAAAATGGTGGAACTATTTCTGAGCACTGCATCTTGCACTGCTGTGGTCTTTTCTGCCCAAAGCCCTGCTCAAACTGAGAATTCAGCCACAATTCTGTCATCTAAGACAAATTTGAGAAATCCTAGGCTAAAATCGGCAATCTTTGATCATTGGTTTGACATGTTCACTGACAGCTGCTTAGTGCCCGTTGCGATCAGATTTTTCTTCCAATGAAGTTCTGGCAGTGTCAAGTTTTCAGACACTTTCCTGCAGTGTGACAACAACTGCAATGAGCGTCAATCCAAGAACCAATCCCATATAGCAAGCCGACATTGAATCAATGTTGATTATTGGTTATAAGCATCAGTATCAGTCGTTGATCAAATTTTGACATTGAATCAATGTTCTTTATTTCGTCAGAAGGTTAATACATCGAGAATAAAACATTGATTTAATGTCGAAATGAAGTTGACTCTTCAACATATAGGCCACCCGACGCATCTGGAATATCATAACATTGGTTCGATGTTGAAACATGATTGCAGGACTGAGTCGGTTTCTCTGCATGACGCGTGTGTGCACGTGCTTCTTATTTGAATCAAGTAATGAACAAAGCAATGGACGGAGTGGTTATGTGAAGGTAAGTATGTTATATTCTATGTTTTACTTGTCGTTTTCCCAAGAATTTATGTTAAATTGTAACTATAGATGTGTAAATTAACACTTTACCACATCCTATACCTTTTTTTAGTAAGCCTACATGTCGCCCTGTTCGTGCCCAGGCCATTGACAGCAGCTAATCTATGAAGGTAAATGAAAAGCTGTTTTGGTTATTTAATTGGCAATTTCAACACTCTTAACTTCACTTTATGACTTCTATGCTTTCTAACTTGTGTAAAAAATATAAGATGATCAACATTGAATGGGAAAAGCTTTGCCATTTCGTAAGTTGCCCACTCGATCTGTCGCCAGTCAAGTTAGTTCTTTGTGTTTTTGTTGGTTCTGTTCCTGATTTCCTTTGCTCACAAACCATGCTTGTCTGGTTTTTTTTTTTTTTTTTTGAATGTTGTGCTATGTTCTGGTGTGCATTTTATTTTCCTGTTTATTAAAATATGTTTTGTCTACATGCTTCTCTCTTAATAGTGATTACTGCAGTTTACTCGTAACAGTATCTAAACAAATGTTTGTAAACGCTCTTATTTTAAAAAATATTTTATATTATTAGGCTTTTTAGAATTTCACAATAAAATGAAATCCAAACAAGATCATTTAATTCCTCAAATATCATGTTAACTTAATATTCTGATTGAGTCACAAATTGTGGCAATTTTATGATACCGATACTGTGGCTTGAACATAAGATTTATTTTTTTTAATAGGAGATGCAAATGTTTTTTTTTTTTTTTTTTCGCTCACACAAACACACCAAACGACTGGTTGTGCTTCTAGTACAGTGTATTGACAATCTTAGCCATTTTTATGGTTGTATTAAATACATTTTTATTGTTACAAAAATCTTAAGTAATTGTCACAACACAATGCACCTTTGAGTTTTAATGAGAATTACTCAACAGGGCTCAACACTAAGGATTTTTTTTACTGGCCTGGTGTGGAATATAAAATTAAAATTAAGATGGACAGCACGAAGTAAAAAAAAAAAAACTTAATGGGAGATATAAAGGAAAGTCCATTGTAAAACCCCTGGGCAGTCTAAGGGAGTGGGGTTGCAAACTTGACCGAGGATCTGGTTCAAACGAACACAAAGAAAATTGCACAAAGTAACAACCACAAACAAGAATTGCTGTGCAAATAAAGAAATTTATTACAGGTGGTGATAAGTGAAGCAGTAAGTGAGCCATTTACAATCACAACCAAAACAATTTAAAGAGCCCATATTATACTTGAAATAGGGTCATATTTAGGTTGTACGGGTCTCCAACAACAGTCTAATATGCATGCAAGGTCAAAAAACACTTTCATGGTCTTATAATCTGAATTTAGTTTTGCCTAATTATCCCAGCGACTCCCATATGAATCGTTCAGCGATTCATTTGTTCCCAAACCCCTCCTCAGTGAGAAGCTAATCTGCGCTGATTGGACCGATGACAGCCTGCTGCGATTGGTCGACACGGACAAGGCTTCAGCGCGAGACAGAGTGAAATGCCCAGCTTCTAATCAACAATATAAAAGTAGTCACAGTGCATACACGCTTCATAGTGGATTTTGGCTGCCAGTGGGTGAATGTAAACGATGGACTAGAAAATACTGACGACTAACTATTTTATTGAGCAAAAAGTCCAACAACTGGCGAGGAGATCTCCTAGCCTGTCACAGTCTTGCTCTTTTCACACACACACACCCACACACACACACAGGGCCTGCGCGTCCATAGAGGAGCGGCTGAATAGAGAGGGCGCGGCGCGGCGCTCAGTTATATCCGCGAATACCTGTGCGTTACACACACAAGGAGACACACACACAGGGCCGGCGCGTCCATAGAGGAGCGGCTGAATTGAGAGGGCGCGGTGCTCAGTTATATCCGCGAATACCCGTGCGTTACACACACGAGGAGACACACACACACACACACTACTCCTACCCGAGGACACGACACACACGCCTAGAGCGCCAGTTCAGCTTGCTGGGTGCAATTTAGACACCTCACCTCGAACCTGAGCTGAAATATTTTGAAACTTGACCATTGCATGTGTGTAAACAGCTGACGATCCGTAATCAAAGCGGCACGCGTCGCGTTTTCAACGTGTCTTTACACGCGATATGAGAATATAAAGAGTTAACCTGATACAGCACACGCGGTTACAAGTAACAAAACACAACTAAATACATAATTTGCAAGCTAGAGTAAACGAGGCAATAATTTTAATCGCACTTGTGAATTACACTTGTGAAATGGGGGTAGAAACTGATTTATGATGCACTGATCCATGTTCTGACAGTCTTTACTGATCCTTCCTTTAACAAACTGAAGAAGTCTTCTTTGAAAGCATATAGTTTTCAGAAGCACTCAGAACTGCTCAAGGCTGGGCTATATTGCTGATGTTTCATCTTTGATTAGACTGTCCATAATATCCATCTGCACAGCGTGACTTTATTCGACCGGTGTCTGTCTGTGTGTGTGTGTGTGTGTGTGTGAGACTTTTTTTTCTGTTAGTGGGCGGGGCCGCAGGTTTCAAATCTCCCGGGTTTGCGCGCCCAACTACTTGTGTTTCGTAGCTGCGTCATCATGAAACACCTAATGACTCGTTATCAAGACGACTCGTTTGAAGCACTATGAGTCGACTCTTTTATAGATGAATCAATAGTTTTAAACACTGTACACTTCCTTAGCTGGATATTTCACTTCACTTAGAGCTATGTTACACACTACATGGAAATGCATTTTCAAAAACCCATAATATGGGCTCTTTAAAAAGACTGGCTATAGGTGGCACTAAAGCAAAGAAACAATCAAAACCAAACAGTCTTACTAATATCAAATCTCCTCTAAACTAGTCTAATATACCAAAATGTGAAAAATAAGTCGTCAACATCCAAAGACGTCTTACCAAAACTACGCTAACTATCCACTTAATCAAAAATACACGGGTTGGCACTCACCCTCTTTCCTAGTGTATCTCTAAACAGTTGAAGTCCTATGTGTTGAAATGCATGTCACGTGACCTACTTACCTACCAGTCTTTCTACCAAACCTCTGTAGGGAAACATGAGGAAAGAAAATGAAACATGACACAGGCAAGAATAGACAGTGACTAAACCAAAATGACAACACAGTGTAAATAAAGGTGAAGACAGACAATATATCACAACCAAATTGAACAAAATGGGGATATAATCACATTCAATCAATCAGGTAAGCAAACAAGCACAGAAACCAACAACAAATCAAGACAACGAGCCAAATTGCTGGCAGACACAAAATATATAGTGAGCTGGAGTGATCTGATTGGCTAAGACCGGGACCAAGTCCTTACTGAGGAACCAATCAGCATAAGGCAGGGTCAGGATTGGTTGCATCAATTGGAGGTGAACCAGCCAATCAGGAACAGCAATAGGCAAAAACAAGGACGTGAAACCTGGGGTGATAGAAAGAAAAACACAATGAAACACAATACAAATAACCAATACGTGCTGGCACATAACACCTCCCCACTAAAGAACAAAACTATAATTTTTGTAAAATAAATATTTTTAATTATTTAAAAATAAATAAATCCACCATAACTGAATTGCCAAATATAAAACTTACGTGTTAGCTCGAGTATCAGCCACAATGTTCTCTTTTCCCTTCTTGTGTCGAACCTCAAGGTTATAGCTTTGTATAATCAGTGACCAGTGCATCAGTCTCTGATTCTGATTAAACATGCGTGACAGAAAGACAAGTGGGTTATGGTCTGTGTAAATCACTACTGGAGTTGAGCTGGAATCCACATACACTTCAAAATACTGTAGAGCCAACAATAGAGCAAGAGCCTTCTCAATCGTTGAATAATTCAACTGGTGTTTGTTAAGCTTACGGGAGAAGTAACAAATCGGATGGTCAATTCCTTCCATGTCTTCCTGCAGCAGGACAGTGCCAGCTCTTACAGCACTTGCATCTACCTCCATTTTAAAAGGCTTTTTAAAATTTGGATCTACCAAAACTGGAGCTTCACAAAGAAGTGCTTTAATACTGTCTTTTATATATATAAAGGCATGCTGGCATTTAGATGACCATTTAAATTGCCTAGAAAGGCTCAGTAAATTTGTGTCACAACACTTGAAAAGTTCTTGCAGAATCCACGGTAATATCCGGCCATTCCTTAAAACCTACGCAACTGACGACGGGTATTTTGGGTAGGAAATTCTACAATGGCTGTTACTTTTGCTTCAAAAGGTCGGACCTTTCCTTGACCAACCTGTTTACTAAGATAGGTGATGGTTGCCTGAGCAAACTCACATTTTGCCAAATTCAGTGTTAGGTTAGCATTGGCTAGTCGTTGAAACACAGTTTTCAACTGAGACATGTGCCATTCAGTAGAATAGATCTCTACATCAATCCAGATATGCATTACTCCCCGCAACTCCTGCCAGTACAGTAGTTATCAAAATTGAAATGTAGCAAGTGCGTTGCGAAGTCCGAAAGCCATAACCTTGTACTGCATAAAGTGATCAGGGGTAACAAAGGCCGATATGTCAGATGCACTTGCCAGTAAACCTTTAACAAGTCCAGTTTAGTCACAAAACGAGCAGAACTGTTATCAACACAGTTCTCCATACGCGGCAACAGATAGCAATCAGAAACTGTCACGGCATTGACCTTGCGGTAATCTGTGCAAAAATGATTTGACCCATCGGATTTGGGAAAGAGAATGCAAGGGGAGCTCCATGGACTACAACTTGGAACTGCTAGTCCATTTTCACATAGATACTCCACTTCCTGCTTCATAATTTGTCTCTTTAGGGCATTAATACGGTAAGGATGCTGTTTGATTGGATTTGAGTCATGAATAACAATATCAGAGGTTTGCGTCAGAGTGTCATGAAATAATTTTGGGAATTTCTCAATCAGATTTTCAACATCATTCTTTTGGGTTTTTGTCAAATGAGTCAAGTGTAAGGACAAGTTTTCCAGAATCTTAGAGTTCTGTAACAAAGCACATTGCTGTGGAGCATTGCGCAGCACTAATTCATCCTCATCTTCCTCTGAGGGAATGACAAAATCCCTGGTCATAAGTGCAATGGGTTTTGTCATTTCCTTTTTCTCAATTTGATCTTGACATACCAAATATGCTTAGAGCATGTTAATGTGACAAACACAGGTTTTTCGTCTACGATCAGGTGTGCGCAAGACATAATCAGTATTACTTATTTTATGGTCAATCACATACGGCCCTGAATATCGTGCAGACAATGCAGAACCAACAATTGGCAAAAGGACCAGTACTTGGTCTCTTGGTTTAAATTCGCGAACCACAGTTTTAACGTCAAATTTTTACTTAATTTTACTTTGCACAGATTTGAGCGCCTCTTGTGCCATGGAACAAGCATTATGTAATCGTTCCAGAAATCACGTATTGGGTCACATTCGTTTTGCTACCATATTCTGAATTTAGAAGTTGTTCTTTCAACAATTTAATTAACAATTTAGGCCACGGACAGTGTGTCCAAACACAAGTTCGGCTGGGCTGAATCCGAGGGACTCCTGTACGGTTTTACGTACCGAAAACAGCATCAGGGCCACTCCTTCATCCCAGTCATTACCAGTGTCAAGGCAGTATGTTCGCAACATGGATTTCAATGTCTGGTGGAAACGCTCTAGTGCTCCCTGACTCTCTAGATAGTAAGCACTGGAAACACAATGTTGAATAGCAAGTGACCTTAACACCTCGTTAAACACATTTGACATAATGTTCATCCCTTGATCACTCTATACGACTTAATGTATTTTATGTAATGGTATGGCTTCAGGAAAGCGTGTAGCAGCACACATTATTGTCAACACAAATTGGTTACTGGCTTTCGACTTTGGCAATGGACCTACACAATCAACAATTACAGATCTGGCTTGAACTAATGCGCGTTTTTTTCTGCACTGCCATGAAAATCGTCATGCATGGCCACGCAAGCTCCTGCAGTGGCTTTTTCCAGATTTTTTTAAACATTGCTGCGCTGCATACAATGACCACCAGGTGGCGCATGGAACAACATTCTGGGGTGCATTTCCCAAGCTCTTTGACCAACCATGATGGCAGTTCCGTTGTTACATGGTTCGTCAATTTGCTTTGTCCCGAAACCATATTTAAATTAATTAATTAATTAATTAATTAATTAATTAAAATTAAAAAGAAAATCGCGAACACCATCGCAAACCTGTGTGGTTGGAACAGGGCCGGATTAACCACTAGGGGCCCCTGCAAGTGGGGAGAAAAAAAGACAATTTCGGAGTGTCTTTTTAGGCTAATTGCAAATAGCTTATGCTTATGAAGTGCTTCGTCGGCCTCTGGTCGTTAACCGATGCAGAGCCGACGTTTGTTGAGCTGGAACAATAGAACACACGACCGAATGATCATGCGTATGTTTGGCCAACCATATATAGATGTTAGAATTAAAGGGGCCGACGTGTTGACCTTCGGCCGACGTCGGCCCAACGTATGTTTGCTGTCTGGGTAAATCATCGTATTTATTAAGTTTATGACGAAAGATTCATTGAATGACTTGAAACAGCGTTAAGTCTCTCCTCCATCATTAAAAGTTTGCCATAGTTGTCTTGACAACACAAATGTTGTCACCTCAAAGAAAACCCAGCCTCTGCTTTCATTCGATTGCAGAATGGAAAAAGCGACTGAGGTAACATTTTTCCCACTGAAGCGCACATACTGTAGCGCGCAACAGCAAAACGTTGGTAGCCCATTTAGAAGATGCACCTGTCAGTTTCAACGCAGTCCCTATTTTTGATATGCTGTTAATTTATTTAGTAAGGTACTGTGATTAACCGTGTCAAATGCTTTCTTTAGGTCCAGGAACACTGCCCCAACCACACTATCTTTATCCAGTGACCCTTATATTTTTTCAAGCAGATAACAATTTGCTATTTCTGGTGAATATTTCTTTCTAAAACCAAACTGCTGTGGATAAAGCAACTGTTTAGAGTGTTAATGCTCTATTGATTGTTCCGCAAAAATGTTCTCCAGCATTTTATGTTATTAAAATGTAATTAAAAATAATAATACATTTACAAAAAAAACTATAAATTTCCCAAGAAAAAATAGCACTTTCTGTTCAGATAAAATGGCAGCAGATCCAACACCCAAAGCCCCGCTCGCTGCACGTGCCTGCAGAACAATTTATTCATTTATTTAATTAAAAAATGGATGATTGCTATGTTTGTTTCATCCCTGGCTTTGCCACTTTCTGTACCTACACACATTCCTGAGGAATTGTTAATTCGGCCATCAGCAGCACAGCATGAAGTACAATGTTCGTGAACAGGGAAGGGTGGGGGTTGGGCTTAACGCTCTCTGCTATGACTTGAAGCCGTTCACACTTGACCTACAAGTCCAGTTCGCACCAAACATGGTAACTACCAGATAAGGATGAAATGATGGTGCTAAAAATCTTTGTCGATAGCTTATTACCACCATCAATGTTATTGTGTGAAATGATTTAAAAATTGCCCTATTATTTGAAGTCGACGACTTTATGGTGCTTAGACTATTTGACTCAATTTTCATGCAAATAATCCACATGCAAATTTTTACAATATAGAAAGTCTATTTTGGTTATTTTAATTAAAATTTATTTGCATGGAAGTTGCAATATTTAAAATATATATATAGCCTACTCTTATACAAAAAGTTACATTGCATGCTATAATAGGCCTATGTCTATCGGGCTCCTGATGTTAATGTTTCCAGACGAACTTGAATTGAATCATTGCCCGACTGTTAGTGCGCAAGACCGTGTCTACGTGGAGAATATTCAAAATCTAGTTGTGTCACAGATATGGCAATATTTGATTACAAAATTTATTTTAGTTTATTCTAGTTAATGTGTTAGTCGATGGAATATATAGTTTAACTTGTCCACTCGTGCTTGCTTTCTTTTTCACTTCAGGACAGGTTGCAAAAAGTTCATACAGAGGACCAGGATGAGAGAGAAAGCTTTATTATGAAAAGTTTTGTGTAGGCTATGCTAAACAAGCATAGAAAAAAATACTCATTGGTTGTAGGCATGCACGATGGATGGACTAATGTTATAGGCTGTTTTAGGCTATAGTTTATAACCGATTGTGTAAAATATTGAATGAAATATTTACAGCTGCAGGTCCGTTTTTCTAACAAATATTATACTCCTTTAGTTAAAGCTTAGATCAATATCAAGATTTTATTCTTGTTTTGCCGTCTGTAAAATAGTTGTAATAAGCATACAAGCGCAAGTGCTGGGTGCTGGAAATCTTTGAAAATATTTTAATTTTAATGTTGGCTATAGTCTATTTTCAAGGTTTGAAAAGTGCTTAGATTTTGGATAAAGGGCTTGGAAATGAATTGTGTCGCTTTGATAGTTTATCTTTATAAATAGTTATTTAATGAATAAAATAAAAAAAACATTTATGCTCTGAATAAAATGAAAACTCTGCTGTAGCCTTTGCATTTTGAGCAGTGGGAAAGACCAAATGCATGGAGGTTTTTCTGTAAAGCAATCTATTTGAGGTAGCCTAATATTTTTAATTGACGAGAAAAAAAAAATAACACGATTGGACAAACAGCCTATGCCGGTTCTTAAAAATGATTCGGTCAATGTTTTCGTTTTGCAATCTTAATTTGTCATTTAAGTGAAAAAGATCTAGAGCAGGATTTATTTTATTATTTTTGTTAGTTTATTATATTTTTCTATGCTGCTGAAAAAAAAAAAACACAGCAGGTGCATGAAGATGCTCGTTCTTTATGCTGTTCGCATGTTAAATAACCTAAATCAGTATTTTAAAATGCAATATTTAATGTGTCAGACAAAATAGGCACGTCAATGTTTTTTTATTAAATAATATTTTTATATTAATCTGTTAACGGTTAATATTCGCTTAACCAGTGGTTGTTGGTTGGCAAAATGAATCGAAACCAGCATTCCTAGTTTGGCATAAATTGTATCTTAACTATTTGATCTATTATTTGACGGTCAGTTAGCCTATCTACAAAATAAACAAGAAGTGCTTCAACACAAGGTGCTGCATCGCCAAAACACCAACATTATGCGCCAAGATTATGACAATATATTTTATGTTCTCTTTATTAAACATTTATTTCTGAAATGTTACTAAAGTGGTTTATAGTTAACTGAAATGTTCAGTTCTTGATATAACATATGGATGTTATGTAATGTAAGTTAATTGTAATGCAGCATCATAATGAACAAATATGCGCTAGTCATTGGCGTATATTAAAGGGAGTTCAAAAATGATCACATCCGTAACGCAAAATCGTGGTTGTTTAGAGCAAAGACCTAAGATGAGTTTGCGATCATAATTAGGATGGACATATTTAACCCCTTTTTTGAAAGCACGAAATGTGGTTAGATGATAATGAAATTTACCATTGGCAATTCTCATATTTCATGCATAAAAAACCAATTTCCTTAAAAATTCAACACATCATAACAATAAAATATAGACCTTAATGAGTAAATTTAAATTTAGGTTTTGTTGTTTTGGTCAAAAGTTTATTTTTTCATGATTCGGTTGACATTTTCATGGAATTGCTTTAAAAAATGTTCTGAAGCATATTTTTGATTGTAACAATAACATTGATTGATTGGTGCCAATGGTTAGGGGAACGAAGAGGGCATTAAACCCAACCCCCACCCTGCTATTCACAAACATTTCGCTTCCTCTGAACATTGACAAACCATTAGCCCACACCCCTGACTGATTCCTTAGCGAATAAAAACGGTCCGGCCACACGAAATGCCAGTCAAAATGACTAAGATCAACAAGCTGCATTCCCAAGACATCAGAGTAATGCGCTCTGCTGGACTTTCGACTCGTGAAATACATAGACATTTAAATTCCATTGGTGTACACGCTACACTGAGCACTATCAGATGACATTTCAAAGAGCGAAAATCGCGGAAGCCTAATCCTCGCAAAATAAAAAAGTAAGTTATCCTCAGCATGGTGTTAAGTTTTAAATATGCATAATATGTCTACAATTTTTTAACAAATGTAACATTTTGCCTTTTTTCCAGACACATTATCGAATTAGTGGAGAAAATCACCCACCAGAATGACAAACTGGTATCAAGTAATGTTAAAGAAAAAGCTACGGGATGACCACGGAGTGGAAATCAGCGAGCGATCTATTCGGAAAATAAGGCAAAAGCTTGGGTGGAAGTATGGAAAAACTCAGCATTGTCCTATGATCAGAGACAAAAATAAAGAAATAAGTCTCCAACAAGCCCAAAAATGGATTGATGAGAAAGAGACATTTCACGATGTCATTTTTACCGATGAAACGACAGTGGCTTTGGATCGCTTTGCCGCTATGTCCTTTCGTAAGAGTGGAAGACACGTGTCTAAACCAAAGCCAAAACATCCACTAAAAGTTCATGTTTGGGGAGCAATATCCAGAGAGGGTCCAGGACCGATTGCAATATTCGAGGGAATAATGGACCGGACTTTCTTCGAAAATTAAATTATAAAAGAAACTGCTGCTCCATACATTAAGAAAAACTTCGGGTTACATCACCGTTTTTTCAGGACAATGTTCCAAAACACACTGCTGCAAGCAAGGTCATTTTTTCTGAGGGTATAAACTGAATTAAAACTCCCGCTGAGTCCCCGGACATGAATCCGATTGAGATGGTGTGGCATGCTCTCAAAGATTATATTCGGAAAGTAGCAAAACCAACAACAAAGTCTGACTTAGTTGCTGCCATAAATAAATTCTGGTTTGAGGAACTTACAGCAACGGCATGCAACAATTATATAAACAGACTTTTTTAAAGTTCTTCCGACTGTGGTGGAGCGTCAGGGTGGTCACACTGGAATGTAGCATATTCATTGTTTTTGTATAAATGAAAATATGCTATACATTTATTATCACTTATAAATAAATCATTTTGAGTAGAGTTTTGCTTCATTTGTTTCAGCAGAGTCACTCGGAACATGACGGTCATTGGCCGCAAAAGGACATTAATGGCTTTAACGAATCTTAAAAAAAATGTTTTGCGCTAAACTACATTCCACCTCAAGCGACTTAACAGATCAGCTTTACCACTTTTTTTTTTTAGGTAAACAACAATATTGAACTATATAACTTTTTGAACTATATCTATTAATTATTGCCAGTCATCTAAGCTAATATATGCTTTATTGTTCTGAAAAGCGGGAAGCCGTTTGTTTAGTTGAGTAAATTATATTTGCTATTACAGGGCCGTTTGCCAGATTTAGAACTACACATAACCAGTATGTTGTAGGACCCAGAAGTCGCAAGGTTATAATTAATTTTTAATTTCTCTAATGGTTTACCAAAAGTCTGAATAATCAAAAAAAAAAAAAAAAAAAAAAACGATTAGCTATTACTAAATATTGGTGTATATACAGTGTATTACTAAAATCGGTGTATGACAGGGAAAGCTGCCCTCATATTGAACACACTCACATACACATAGGCCTATTTTTTTTTTTAAAAAGTAATAGAAAAAGGGCACTTTCTCTCCAGAAGGAAAAAAGGGCTCTTAATACAATTTGTGCCCCCTTCTCTCTGCACACCTCGTTGAGAACCACCGAACTTCATTAAAGAGAATCTCTTTACTTACTTAAAATACCCCTTGAGTTCGAGGTTAACTAGACCCGTGTGAGATCAAATCAAAGTCCCTTTAAGATATTCTATAGTCTTTGGGTGAGGTGAAGGGGAGACTTTTCACGTCTCCCTTACTTTTCACGCATGTGCAGTGCAAGGGGGACAGCGTTTTCAGTCGTTTCAGTGTGGATGGCAAGCTTTAGGAAAACTTTAGGAAAACGACTAAAGGGATAGTGTGGACGCTGTGCGTTTTAAACCGAAAACTCCGTTTTCAAATTTATCTGGACCAGTGTAAACATAGCCTCAGTGGTTTTTAACAACGGGGAGATCGGAGGGTGTGCGACTGTTGTTTTCAAGAGCCAAATGGCCATTAAAGATTCACAAACTATCAGTAATAATAAAACTAAAATTTGTTTGATGGTTGTATACCAAGCCAGTTTCGAACCGGTGACCTATTGGTTGAGAGGCAGATGCTCTACCAAGGATGCCATTGAGCTGCGCTAATCACCGCGCATTTGGCATAATTTGATTAACGATATGAAAACATATTAAAAGGCTTGAACTGTCATGGCTGAGAACCAGATGGAAAGGAGTCCCACACCGGCCCTGATTTTTACTGTAATATATGTATACCATATATATATATATGAAGTAGTGTTCTAGGTTATAACGATGCGTAAAGAATGCTCCGGCTTCAATACAGTGCATTACAGTACACGACTGCCCCCTACTGTTCATGTCTTTGTTTGCTAGACCGTCTTTCCGTGCTACTGCACCATATGTCGTGGCCATGCAAGATCACTTTGTTTCATTCGCGCGTTAGTTCATGCCAGATCTGTACCCTTTTAAAAGGTTCCATCATGATGGGTATAGGATTAAGAGGAGCAGGTGGGATTACCTGATTAGGGTTACCGCTGAACTGGCACAACTGACAGGTGCGGCAGTATCTGGCGACATCTTGCTTCAACCCTGGCCAGAAGAAATGCTTCAGGATCCTGTGATAGGTTTTTGTGACTCCTAGATGACCAGACAAAACATGATCATGTGCAAGAACTAAAACTTGCTGTCGGAAAACAGAAGGAACAACAACCTGATATACAGTACTCCATTCATCATCTTGCTCTTTTACAGAACTCCACTTACGCATCAGTAATCATTACGCATCATTCTCCACAAAATAACCTACCTGTTTCTGTTTAAACTGTTCTGGAGTAACGACGTATTTGAAACATTTGGATAAAGTTTGATCTGTTTGTTGGGCAAGGATGATTTGCTCACGAGTTAAATTTAAGTTCAGATTGACCTGATTATCAAATGCACACTTTTTTTAGTCAGGGTTTTTTCAACATTTCTCACCTTGTTATTCATAGTTGCATCATCTAAAGTCATGAATAAATCGGATAAAGTAATCTCATTGTCCAATTGCTTCTGCTGAGCTCGGGTCATGACACATCCGAGAAAATTCTCAGGGAATGCATCTGATAACTTGTCACAAAATGAAGACATGGGAGATTTATCAAGGACCTCGCAAACAGGCATCACCTTACCACCAGCTATATCGTTTCCAAGGATAAGTGATATGCCTTCAACGGGTAATGCAGGTCGAACTGCTACATGCACAAAATCATTGACCAGTTCGCACTGAAAGTGGATTTTGTGCACAGGGGCTCTCACAACTCCCATCTAGATATCTTGCATAAGGATGCTGGATCCAGCTGAGGTTTGTTCGTCAAACGGTAACACTTCAGCAGCTATAATGGAATGACTGGTGAAGGATAAGCATTTTATTAAGCTTTGTTAGTAAGTACGTAGTAAATATAGACATGAAGGCTTTTGCTTTAAAGAGTTAACTGCTATATTATGAGCACAAAGTATAGAGAAATGTCACCGGATGCTAGCGCATCCTGTTTTTGGGTGGGGGTGATGGAGAGTGACAAGATGGATAAGCTGTGTGTACATGCTCTGAAACATCTGCCTTAAAAGGTGAACTGTTAAGAGAAGATACACAGATACCAGGAAGAGGAATATCTGGTTGCTGAATGGTCAACCTCTCAAGACAACACCATACAAGTCAAATAGGGTTGGGTTTAGATAGTGGGTGAGAGACAGTATAAAAAGTATGAAGGACAGTGTCATGGGCAGAGGCTGATACATTAGTACATCTCTCCTGCGCAGAAATTGTACTCTCTAACTTCTTGCATTCAAAATAAAACTTGTTAATTTTCAATTCAGATCTCCGTCAATTTTGAACATGAAATGGACCATTTGAGTCCTACAATTGGTGACCCGACGACGTGATTGACTGGAGACTGTCAAATAGATGAACGTTTATTTCTGATGCCAAAACCTTTCTCTCTAAAAGAAAGGTAAGCAGAAACCTTTTTCTAAAATTCTGCTATTGAACATTCTAAATAAGTGGCTTTTGGCATCGGTAAATACGTTGTTCATTTCTTTGATACATTTGATGCATGCAGGAGGTTACAGACTACATATAAAAAAAATTTAAAAATAAAAAAAGAGAAGAATGAATTGTGATAAGTTGTGATAAAGTTAGGGTGAATCATTAGGATTTACGGAGAAGTCCTGTTCCCTAAATAGGCAATTAGGGTAAATCATTAGGATTTAAAGAGAAGTCCTGTTCCCTAAATAGGCAAATAAATTGGAAATTGTTTGTCTTGACGAAATCACTCATATTTCCAATTATCAGGGTAAATACATCGGTATTTAAAATACATCGGTATTTAAAGTCCTTTCCCTGAGAAGGCAAAACCCCTGAAGATCCCTCTTATTCTGACGAGAATTTGACATTTTCAGGTAAATTATCAGGGTAAATACATCTGTATTTAACAGGGTAAAAGTACATCGGTACTTAAAAGTACATCGGTACTTAAGAATACATCTGTATTTAGAAGTCCTTTTTCCCTGAGAGAGGCAGACCCTTGAAGATCCCTCTTATCCTGACGAGGATCGGACATCTTCAAGTAAATTTCTCAAGGATAGGTTTAGTGAATTGAGAAATAGTGAGAGTGTAGGGATATGGATAAAAAGTAAATAAATAAAAAAAATGAAATTAAAAATAAATAAATAAATAATTAAAAAAATGGAACGATAATTTGATAGAGAATGTGAGGAATATGATTGTCCTCCTTTAAGACAACAATGGGATAAAATGGTAGATACCTTATTGGCACAAACTGATCTAAAAGATAGGAAAAAACGGATAAAAGAACTGGGAGAATGTACGTGCGAATTTATTGAACATTATAGCACTAACTGTATGGACAAAAAGGGGGACTCTGTTTCAGAAAGTGGGAATAAAAGAGAAAAGAGCACAGGAAGCTGTTTTAAGACACAGAAAAGAGGAAGTAGGGCTGTTGCACAAGCGAGCCCATGCAAAGAAAGAAAAACAGTTAGATGCAATTTAAGATGGTCTAGAGTCACACTTGCAGCAACTGTGTTGAAACCAAAGAAAAGGGAAGTGAACAGCAAAGAAGCTGAAGCTAAACTGAGTAAGAGATAGGAAGTTGAGGCTGAGGCGAAGACTGATCAGATAGCGACGCCCACTGCCCCCACCATACAGAGACTATACTAAGATCAGTCAACCCCCGTAAAACCCAACTATAAGCCAGCAGCCGAAGCAGTTAGTGGTCAATAGAGAACATGAAATTTAAACATTGGGATGGTGAAAATGGAGCAGCATACATAAATAGATGCTGTCAAAGAGTGGGAAAAGGCATGCGATAAAAACCAAATGTCTAACGCTGTTACTAATAGAATTTTCAGGGCAGCAGTGTTGCAAGGAGCTCCAGCTGGTGTCTCCTGAGGTACCAGGCAGTGATGATACTAAATGGAAAAGGTATGCAGTACATTTCATAGACAAAGCAGTAGAGAGTGGACAAAGAAGGAAGTGAGTTGTTAAAGCTGCAAAAGATCTTCTGAAACTGCAGTTTGAGGAGAGGAAGTCAGCTAAAAATAAAATAAGGGCCTGAATGCCTCCCCACTTCCTGAAACAGACAACACAATAACACTGTTTACAGATGGTAGCTGCCACAGGTGGATGATGGAACTCTGAAAGCAGGCTTTGCTTTGGTAAATTACAGAATGATCAAGTGGTCACCATACAATCTGGAACCCCTAATTGGCAAACAATCTGCACAAAAAGCAGAACTTTTGGCCCTAATCAATGCATTGAGACACTCAAAAGGACAGTCTGTCAACATCTACTCTGATTCTGCATATGCAGTGTCCACAGCCCACGTGGAGCTGCCTGTGTGGATCAGATGTGGATTCACAACTTCTTCTGGCCTGCCTATTACTCATGAGAAAGAAGCAAGAGAGCTCTCTGAAGCCATAATGTTGCCAGACAAAGTGGCTATCATTAAGTGCACTGGTCATTCTCAAAGAACTGACCTAATATCAAAAGGGAATGAAGCAGCAGACTTGGCGGCAAAATGTGCCTCAGGCTACCTACAGGGTCAATCAATGATTGCATCCTTTTATGCCACACCTAATTTCTGGATACATAAAGACATGTGACATCTGTCAGATGCACAATGTCAAACCAACTATGAAACCATCTCAGGGATCGTTCCCATTGGCAAATGGCCCTGGGGATGAAGTTATAATTGATTTCACTGACATGATTGAAAGGGTAAATGGTAAACGATACTTGCTTGTTATGATTGATGCATATACTGGGTGGCCAGAGGCCTTCCCGGTGGGCAAGGAAGACAGCACTGCTGTCATTAAATGTGAGATAAACCATTACATCCCACGTCATGGTTTTCCAAGCCGGGTCAGATCTGACAACGGCTCACACTTTAAAAATTAACATTTGGCTGATGTAGAAAAGGCATTGGGTTTAGTACACCATTTCAGGGCAGTCTATCACCCACAGTCACAAGGTAAGGTTGAGCGGTTGAATCCAACATTAAAAAACAAATTGGCTAAAATCTGTGCACAGACTAAATTGACATGGTTGGCTGCTCTTCCACTGGCTCTGATGTCAGTAAGGAGCTCTGTGAGTAAGGCAACAGGATACACGCCCTTTGAACTG
This sequence comes from Danio aesculapii, assembly GCF_903798145.1. Lineage (NCBI taxonomy): Eukaryota > Metazoa > Chordata > Actinopteri > Cypriniformes > Danionidae > Danio > Danio aesculapii. The sequence goes on along the minus strand of NC_079448.1, from coordinate 19,237,650 downwards.
TTGACTGGTCGCCAATTTCCTGGCCCACTGACCCCACTACAATTAGAACCAGTACAACCGTTATCACACAAAATTTATTATGACAAATTGACTGCTCTAATTGAATCTTTTGACAAAATGTTACCAACTGATTTTAGGAGACACGAATATCTAGCACCCCTACCTGACCAAACTTGGGACTGGGTGAGATTGAGAATCTACAGGCGTAAATAGAAAGAGCCTCGCTGGTCTGCTCCAATTAGGTCATGTCCGGCGGACCCACAGTCCAGATCTTTAAACGACACCAGAGTGGACCTTGCTTCGCAGGTCCAAGAGAGGGAGGATACCACAGAAAATACAGGAGGTGCAGGAGGGAGTGAGGGTACCACAAAAGGAGGTGACACACAAACACTTACACACGATAACAATTTTCATCCATCACAAAGTAACTTACAAACTTTGCAGGTGGTCCATAAAACTGGGGATTTATTCACAGCCCCTAAAGGAGAAGCTGTAGTCCATTGTGTCAGTGCAGATTGTGCATTTGGAGCGGGCATAGCAAAACAATTCAGAGAAAAATATGGGGTTGACAAGGTAAAGGCCCAGAGAAAAACGAAAGGTGACTGTGCTATAACTCACGAGGCAGACAGAATAGATTTCCACATGATCACAAAAACACTTGCTAGAGACCTACCCACATATGAGGACTTTGAGTGCAGTCTAATCTGCATGAGAACATGGTGTGACAAATTACACATCACCAGATTGTCAATACCCCGGCTGGGGTGTGGTTTGGATAAGTTGGAATTCTATAGAGTTCTCCACATTATTGAAAAGACATTTAAAGGCCAGATTATAACCATTTCAGTTTATACGTTAGAATAAGTTTACTGTGCTTGCTATTTTTTATTATAGCTTTGATACTGATTTTTTACTTGCTGTGAACACAATAACGCTGTGAAAAATAAGATGAAGGGAGGATCAGAATTGAATAATAAGTCGATATCAATAAAACATGAGGGTCAAGTTGTGGGAAAACTGGAAACTACTGGGAATAGTGGGGATATTAACACTGATAATAGTGGGGACAATTCTAGGAGTAGAAAAAAGTCAGAACAGGAATGAAACCTCAACTGTAAAACCAACCAGAGTAAAAAGATCCTTAGGGGAAGAAAAGAGGTGTTCCAAGTATTATGGAGGGCTGTCCATAGAATATGTAAAGGGAGAGACAGCATCTTACACATTTGATCTATGTCAGGTAATTGACTGTGGGGGACACAATAGTTCGTGGCGAGGATATGACGTATATATTTGTTTTGATCAGACTATGAATGCATAGTGTAACACGATGGGTAAAGCGGATAATAAGTGGTGTAGAGGGTGGGATCAAGTAGTGCGGTACACAGGGAAATGGACGCCAAACCCAACATGGTTAGGGAATTTTAAAAACGAGTGGAGAAAACTGAAATTACAAAGGGATTATAGTGCTACCCAGAACCCTATAACTATGTCCATAAGGGAGTGGACAGGATACCCCTTAGATGAGACCCATTATGCTGGGAAAAACAATCCGCCTAAGTTTCTCCATATACTATTAGGAGTTGAGATATCAGGAACTTACCCCATGAGAATCATAGAAGTTGAGTTTTTAGATAAGGTCAATGTAATAAATAGAAACAAGACAACGACTATAGGACCCCCAATCAGAGATCATAGTAGAGAAATTAGAGGTCGAAGGGTTGTGATAGAAATGGATTATACCAAATTAACCCCAGAAGATATACTAGAGAAAGCTACGAGACGAAGATGAAGCTTTGATCTAACTACTAATTGTCGAACCTATATAGGAGTCCGAAGAGGAGTCCCTGATGAATACAAAACTAGTAGACCAAATTGCTGCCGGGTTCTAGAATATCCCAATAATTTCAGCCCTATTCCCTGTCACCCCAAGTAAAATGTGGATAGAATAAATTATGTGCACTATAATGTGATGAGATTGGCAAATCTGACACAAGATGCCATAGAGGGATTATCAGAACAATTGGCACCAACCTCATTAATGGCAATACAAAATAGAATAGCACTAGACATGCTATTGGCGGAAAAGAAGTACCATGTTCCAAGATTTTTGCTGCACTTTTATAACCAATAATACCGCCCAGACGGATCAGTAACGAGGGTTTTAGAAGGATTAAAAACCCATTCCAAAACAATGGCAGAATAGTCTGGTGTAAATAACCCATTTGATGATTGGCTGACCGGTGTGTTTGGAAAATATAAAACCATGTTTACATCAATTTTGATCTCTATAGCTACATTTGTGGCCATAACAGTGACCTGTGTATGCTGTTGCATCCCGTGTATCAGAACATTGTGTAACAGGGTGACAATAGCAGCAATTGAAAAGAAAGATGGAGCTCCACCCCCTTACACAATGTCTCTGCTGGTATCTTCTGGAAATAATGATGAGGAGGAAGAGGGAGGAGGAATATGACTTATAAATGTTGTTTTTTTTTCCCAATAACTGTGCTTCTTTGCAGATGCTGATTCATCACAAGTTATGTGTTTTTTAGATATTGATGTTTGAGAAATTTGCTGCTTGAAGATGTGTTAAGATTTAAATTTTGATTATTGAAATGTTTGTAGTCTATATAATTTCAGTGTGATTGACTCAGCTGACATGTTGTGGTTGCCCAAACATCAAATAGGGGACCGACTGGGTGACTTTCCCCACAGGGGTTTTCGGCTCAGTCCAGCCTGAGCACACTGGTTTATAGGGAATTTATAGGGACCATCATTGTTTGACTGTTATGATTGTGTTTATTGCTTTTATTTTTCTTAATGGTCTGATATGATGTGTCAGGTGAACATGTGGTGGCTGCCCATAAGCCAACTAGGGGGCCGCTTGGGTGTCTTTCCTCACAGAGGTTTTCGACCCAAGCTCATCTGGACATATTGGACCAAGAATTCTGAGATTTTTTAAGTGTTTATTAAGTGGTGTGGCCTCTTTTCAGAGGCCAAGAGAGGGATTGAAGGATAAGCATTTTATTAAGCTTTGTTAGTAAGTACGTAGTAAATATAGACATGAAGGCTTTTGCTTTAAAGAGTTAACTGCTATATTATGAGCACAAAGTATAGCGAAATGTTACCGAATGCTAGCGCATCCTGTTTTTGGATGGAGGTGATGGAGGGTGACAAGATGTATAAGCTGTGTGTACGTGCTCTGAAACATCTGCCTTAAAAGGTGAACTGTTAAGAGAAGATACACAGATACCAGGAAGAGGAATGTCTGGTTGCTGAATGGTCAACCTCTCAAGACAACACCATACAAGTCAAATAGGGTTGGGTTTAGATAGTGTGTGAGAGACAGTATAAAAAGTATGAAGGACAGTGTCATGAGCAGAGGCTGATACATTAGTACATCTCTCCTACACAGAAATTGTACTCTTTAACTTCTTGCATTCAAAATAAAACTTTTTAATTTTCAATTCATAACTTTCATCAAATGTATTCTTCAATTGTTCCTTATTATCAGGTGCAGATTGAAAGTGTGTGTGTATATATATATATATATATATATATATATATATATATATATATATATATATATATATATATATATAATTTTCATCCGCTTTTCCGGGACATAGTCCCTCCAGCATGTCCTGGGTCTTCCTCGAAGCCTCCTCCTGTTGGGACATGCCTGGAACACCTCCCTAGAGAAGGCATCCAGGAGGCATCCGAAACAGATGCTTGAGCCACCTCAGCTGACTTCTCTCGATGTGGAGGAGCAGCGGCTCTACTCTGAGCTTCTCCTGGGTGACAGAGCTCCTCACCCTATCTACAAGGGTGATTTCTTTTTTTTTTATGTCTGAATTAGCAGAACAGTGGTAAATTGAGAAAACAGCAGAACTCGACAGATTTAGAAGACAAGTAAATACTTAGTTTGAATTTCATGTTAAATACATTTTGGTTTATTCAATGACAACTGAGGACAAAAACAGCATTTAAGGTTATTTACATAAGGTTATTTAGTACTAATCACTAAAGATATCAAATCAGAATATATACTTAAAATAAAACTCTGTGAACACACTTTTTCTAGGTAGTATTTATCAGAATGGTAAACAACTACAATAAGATATTCAACAAACTTGATTGAATCATCTTCTTTTGTGCTTTTGTCTGCCTCTATTCTGTTGCTCCGCTTTCTCGTAAGCAGTTATGGTTCCAGCTAAGGTCCAACTTTGTGTTTTTGCATTTTACTCTCTTATGCTCATTTTACTAGTCAAACCATAGTAAATGCTATAGAAAGACTAAAGCTGATAGTACTACATTTTTGTACAAATAGCATGGCTAAAATACATAAATTTTGTTACATTCATTTTGTCAATTGATAAAAAGGGAATTTTGTATTTTTTGGAGTGTCGCTGAAATGTACATAAAATCATGGTAATTTACAATAAACATATTATTTGATGTTATTTTTCCTTTGATCCTGTATTAATTGAACTGAAGCTCATAATAGTAAATTCATCAATATTATTTACATTTGTAAATGATTTATTATTATTATTAGTAGTAGTAGTAGTAAGAGTAGTGGTAAAGGGGTATATAATTACATAATAATGACAAATAAATTTGTCTCCTGTAAGAACCGAATTGTTTATAGACATTTTATTATTGAATAAGTGGTTACACTTTATTAACTGGTCACAGCTCGCAAGCAGTTCTCAATGATATTGTTTTTTTTTAGTAATTATGAAATACCAATAAGGAACTAACATTGTCTTTTGTAATTTTGCTTCTGTATTAATAGTATGTGTTAATCAAACATTATTTTAAAGTGTTGCCCAAATTGTACACAAAATATATAGTTTATTTTAGTAGGCTAATGAAATGTTATTTAAAGAGCCCATATTATACATGAAATAGGGTCATATTTAGGTTGTAAGGGTCTCCAACAACAGTCTAATATGCATGCAAGGTCAAAAAACACTTTGATGGTCTTATAATCTGCATTTATTTTTACCTAATTATCCCAGCGACTCCCATATGAATCGTTCAGCGATTCATTTGTTCCCAAACGCCCTCCTTAGCGCGAAGCTAATCTGCGCTGATTGGACCGATGACAGCCTGCTGCGATTGGTCGACACGGACAAGGCTTCAGCGCGAGACAGAGTGAAATGCCCAGCTGCTAATCTACAATATAAAAGTAGTCACAGTGCACACACGCTTCATAGTGGATTTTGGCTGCCAGTGGGTGAATGTAAACACAGACGATGGACTAGAAAATACTGACGACTAACTATTTTATTGAGCAAAAAGTCCAAGAACTGGTGAGGAGATCTAGCCTGTGACAGTCTCCAAGCTCTTTTCACACACACGCACACGCACACACACACAGGGCCTGCTCGTCCATAGAGGAGCGGCTGAATAGAGAGGGCGCGGCGCTCAGTTATATCCGCGAATACCTGTGCGTTACACACACGAGGAGACACACACACACACACACAGGGCCGGCGCGTCCATAGAGGAGCGGCTGAATTGAGAGGGCGCTGCACGGCGCTCAGTTATATCCACGAATACCCGTGCGTTACACACACGAGGAGACACACACACACACACACCATACACACACAGGGCCGGCACGTCCATAGAGGAGCGGCTGAATTGAGAGGGCACGGCGCTCAGTTTTATCCACAAATACCGTTGCGTTACACAAACGAGGAGACACACACATACATACACACACACATTACTCCTACCCGAGGACAGACACACACGCCTAGAGCGCCAGTTCAGCTTGCTGGGTGCAATTTAGACACCTCACCTCGAACCTGAGCTGAAATATTTTGAAACTTGACCGTTGCATGTGTGTAAACAGCTGACGATCCGTAATCAAAGCGGCTTTCAACGTGGCTTTACACGCGATATGAGAATATAAAGAGTTAACCTGATACAGCACACGCGGTTACAAGTAACAAAACACAACTAAATACATAATTTGCAAGCTAGAGTAAACGAGGCAATAATTTTAATCGCACGTACTTACACTTGTGAAATGGGGGTAGAAACTGATTCATGATGCACTGATCCATGTTCTGACAGTCTATACTGATCCTTCCTTTAACAAACTGAAGAAGTCTTCTTTGAAAGCATATAGTTTTCAGAAGCACTCAGAACTGCTCAAGGCTGGGCTATATTGCTGATGTTTCATCTTTGATTAGACTGTCCATAATATCCATCTGCACAGCGGGACTTTATTCGACCGGTGTCTGTCTGTGTGTGTGTGTGTGTGACTTTTTTTTCTGTTAGTGGGCGGGGCCGCAGGTTTCAAATCTCCCGGGTTTGCGCGCCCAACTACTTGTGTTTCATAGCTCCGTCATCACGAAACACCTAATGACTCGTTATCAAGACTCGTTTGAAGCACTATGAGTCGACTCTTTTATAGATGAATCAATAGGTTTAAACACTGTACACTTACAGATTTAAGCCTTAGCTGAATATTTCATTTCACTTAGAGCTATGTTACACACTACATGGAAGGGCATTTTCAAAAACCCATAATATGGGCTCTTTAAATTCTGTTCAATTGCTGTGTTCATGGGTTAACAATAAAGGCTAAATGTTTTACATGTCTCACTGTCATTAATAATAATAATAATAACTTGACACCAGAGCTATTTATGCAGTGTGCAATATTTAAATGCAGGAATATTTGGCACATATTAGTATATAAACTGTAGGACATTGAAAACCCTAAAAAAAAGTTAGTCAGTTTGCAGAATGCACTTTCCATTGCATTTACTGCAGACTACAACAGTAGGGCTATAACCAGAATTGCCTTAGTGTAACAGCAGTTAATCAGTGACCACGTTTACATGGACATCAGTAATCGAATTATTTGCCTCAATCTATTTAAGACAATAACAAGATTAAGGTGTTTACGTGAGCTGCTTTTTAAATGACATGTTATAGCACATACGTAGATTAATGTTATTGCATCACCGCGCTATCCGCATTTCCTTCAGAGTTTTATGTAATTTTGGGTGTTTAATTAATTTGTCAACTTTAAATGCAGTTTAGCACTGTCACTTCCATTCGGGCATGCCCTCCTGACAAACGAGATATTGGATGTGTAACCGGTCCTGCGTTGTGTTTTCTTTGTTTTATGTAGGAATAACCAAACGGACATCTGCAGTTGTGACGGCTCTTTACCCACTCCTGATAATAAACAAAAATTTTACAACTTTTAGTGTGTCTTCGCCCTTACAGCTTTTCTCTCCCATGTGCAGTCAGTGCAGAAAGGGGGAGAGATGGAGAGAGAACAAAACTCCAAACAATATCAACAAAGTGACAAAACATACCTGATAATAAACAAAAAGCACAGCTTTTTACAGTGTGTCTTCGCCCTTACAGCTTTTCTGTTAAAGGGAAAGTGCAATGCGTTTAGCTTTCACATGTTTGCTAGACAAAAATAAATCAAAACCTCCATTTTAGTAAAAACACAAAAATAATGAAATATATATGAAAAATAAAGGTAGACATATTATTTAAACATTAAAACTAGCTTCAAAAGTTATTTATAAAGTAAAGATGATTTAGGATTAATTAGAGCTTAGCAGACACCCACCTCTCCCATGTGCAGTAAGTGCAGAAAGGGAAGAGGCGGGTGCAAAACAGGAAATTAAACAACGCAAGCTCCCTTAGAAATTTAAAGGAGAAGACGCACACACTAACAAACACCTCAGGTATACTTAATAAACATGTAAGGTAAAATATGTATTTTGTGTAATTCTATAACTAAAGTGAATTATAATTTTCATACCTGTTACATATGCAACTATAAACTGCTGGAAGACTGTTGTTTTAATGGAAGTTCATACCGCATGCTGAATGGAAGAAATTTTCACAGATATAACCAGCTGCAGACCCGCCGAACCACACACGTTTCAGGCACACACAATCTAGACAAACCATATATGGTAACTAACTAACTCCTTAGGAGTATTATCGCCACCTATTAAATTTCAGAAATATGGTTTCACATTTCAGTCATCATAGTATTATTACATCGTAATGATGATTTTATGTCTGCAGTTTCTGTACTCAAATTATGTAAATAAAAATAATAAGTAAACACTTGTAAATAAATAATAAAACAATATTAACACTTAATAATAAAACACTTGTGACTTTATTCTTGTGTCCACATACACAAAGAAAACAAAATAGACAGTCTAATAGTAAGTGTAATAAACTAATTCAGGATCTTAATATTATCATGCTTGGTTAAAATTGCTTTGTAAATAAAAAGCAAACAATAATGTGTCACATAAAAATGAGTTACTATAGTTAATTATTTAAACAATATATAATATAGTTTATATATTATTTTATCTTAACTGATTATCTGATTATAAACTACCATCTTTTACTAAACTAATATATATATATATATATATATATATATATATATATATATATATATATATATATATATATATATATATATATATAATTTTTATTATTATTTTAATTTATTATTAACAGTTAATTTGTTTGTAATGCTAAATTTGTTGCAACTATAATTACAACAAATTACCAGTACTTTATGGTTTAAAAACAATATTTTGCTAACTATAAATTACTGTATTGTTTAATATGGGAAATCATTGATAAAAAAAAAAAGTCATTAGAAAATTAAACAAATAAAAACTATTAAATCGGTTGAGTAAAATATTAATATAATGTTATACATTTATTACATGTAAAAAGATTTTTACTACATATAAAGATGTATTATTGCCTATATTAATTTGCTATTATTTTCTTCATTATAAATGAATCCATTATATTAATGAAACCTGTCCAATTTAGATCGTTCAGCAAGGCCAGCAAACGAGTATCTGCTATATTGACTCTGACAGATAATAATGACTGATCATCTATGATGACTGATAGAACACTGTTCAGTCTATTATATTGAATAGTGATCGGAAACAACGCTCCCCATTTGCCTGTCTAGATCGCAATATTTAACACTATTTTAACACTAAACTACAGTTTACTGTGTACAATATTTATTAACAATATATATACAATTATATTAATGGCGAGGTTCGAGAAGATGTTAATAACATTAACATCCGTTGTAACATCATATGGTTTGCCTAGAGCGTGTAAAAAATTATATAAAGTTATAATGTTAAAAAATAATAAAACATTAGGAGAACATTAAGATATTATACAACCCAGTCTCACGGCAGTTCGTGAAATAGTGACGAAATTTAATCTATTGATTCGTGTTCATGGGCACGAATTTCCCTCTTTTTTCGTGTCACCTTGCACGAATTTCCATCCAATGTATTTCAATAGGAAATCATTTTCGTATCTCTAGCACGACTTATTTTGCCATAGGGTACCTGATGCTGCGCTTTTTAAAAAATATTTTTATTAAATATTATTATAACCACAGGGTACCAGACGCAGTATTACGATTATTATTATAGCCACAGGGTACCAGACGCAGTATTTTGATTATTATTACAGCCACAGGGTACCAGACGCAGTATTTTAATTATTATTGTTGACACAGGGTACCAGACGCAGTATTTTAATTATTATTGTTGACACAGGGTACCAGACGCAGTTTTTTTATTATTATTATTATTATTGACATAGTGTACTAGTTTTTCTAAACCGACGCAGAAGGAATTCCATTGCTTTCAATGGGTTGCCTCAGGCGTCATACGGAGACGTTCAAAGCCATCAAAATATGTCAACGCAATATTTTAAACCTGGTTAACGTCTATTATAACAGTTTTTTTTTAAATATGTGATTTTTGTTTTGTTCATGAAAAGCGTCTGTAAAGAGGGTCGAGACAACTGTAAATGAGAATATACATCGGTCAACGTGACTTCTATTCAACAGTGAGTTTAACATCGCTCAGCTATTGGTCAAAATGCATCACCGGTGAGTTCACCGATGAGTTAAACTGCAGCAATATGTGGTAGGTTAATGCTACATAATGTATTTTTTTATATTTTTATTGGAGATTAGTTGGTATTTATAAATATGTTATCATTTACTTTATATTTAATGAGTGAAATTATATTCAATTGCCCAGTTTAGGGTAATTATGCCTAATAAAACTGATTAATTTGTTTGTTTTTTTAACTTAAAAAATATTACATTTAAAGTACTAAGTTTTAAAAATATTTTTAGCTGATCTTTGTATTATTAAATTATTCATTGAAGTTGGGGTCATAGTACGTCGAGATCTATTTTTTTTTTACAGTCTATGGTCGCAATCCCAAGGTTCATTGCGATCCCAAGGTCCACTGCGGTTTTCCACGCGGTAAGTAAAAAGTAAACAAATAAAGGCGATTTGTTGATTTAGATAAGGGGTTTGTTTAGAACTTTTATAAAAGCAGGGAAGTTATCTCCTGATGCATTAAATGACTGCAGACTTGATATAAATAAAGCATGTACTGCAAACTAGCGATGTTATCTACCTACATCTAAGTTCATTTATTAAAAAATATATTTTCCCCACATATAGTCGTGCATAGCTCAGAACAATATAGTTATACATTTGAAGATGAGGAGCAGTGTTACCAGATTGTTGTTTTCCACAATAGTAATCGTCCAAAATCTAAATAAATTATGCAATATGCAATAAATATTACCTCTAATAATACAATTGTATTCATAACTACATCAATATTAAAGCAAATCAAGTGTTTCTCTTAAGTTTAAAGGCTACATTGTAACTGCAATTATTTTTCATGCCTTAAAAGAAACAAAAAAGCAGACATAACTGAAATTCTGCCTGTCTGAGCACATTTTATTCATTTTAGACCACAAAACTAATCTTTGTACTATTAAATGCAGTCTCTTTCTGCCTATATATATATATATATATATATATATATATATATATATATATATATATATATATATATATATATATATATATATACATATATATATATAGTTGAAGTCAGAATTATTAGCCCCCCTTTTAATTTATATATTTAATTTAAATATTTCCCAAATTATGTTTAACAGACCAAGGAGATTTTTACAGTATGTCTGATAGTATTTTTTCTTCTTGAGAAAGTCTTATATGTTTTATCTGGCTAGAATAAAAGCAGTTTCTAATTTTTTTAAGTCAAAATTATTAGCCTATTAACCTAATTAACCTAGTTAAGCCATTAAATGTCACTTTAAGCTGTATAGAAGTGTCTTGAAAAATATCTAGTCTAATATTATGTACTGTCATCATGGCAAAGAGAAAATAAATCAGTTATTAGAAATAAGTTATTAAAACTATTATGTTTAGAAATGTGTTGGAAAAAAATCTCTGTTAAACAGAAATTGGGGGAAAAATAAACAGAAGGGGGCTAATAATTCTGACTTCAACTATATATGTATAAGGTGTTCAGATATGAATATTTTGTTTTTTTAGGTTCTTCGAATTACTTTAAATCCAATTTCCCAATTTTATTAATAGGCAAAAGGTAAAGGCACTTTTAGAACCCATGTTTATATTGTTAAATTGCACTTGTCCCTCTCTCTATCTCTGTTAACACATTTGTGTTTGTTTGTTTAATCCTTGTGTCTTTCAGTCTGTTTCTGCCTATCACAATGAGTGATTCAGAACTTCAAGAGCAACTTTTGAACCTTGATACTCGGATTGATCAAGATTTCAATTATAAGCTCAAGTCTTGATGACAACTTGGTGATCTGCAGGAAGCAACTCCAGTAAAGACAACTGAACCAAGGGTATGGTGGAGAAAGAGACACATTGTGTAAGGAAGGCCAAGACCAATCTGGAATCAATAAAGGGTTAGTTTTTCATTCCATGTATATTAAATATCTGCAATGTTTAGGCATATATGATTGTATGAGATAAAATTTACATGCATTTATTCTTCCACTACTATTGTATTAACGGAAAGAGACGCATAAGTTTTATTCTTACTATTGTTTATGAAAAACATTAAACTACAGTATAAGCTCACAAAATATAGTGGCTTAACTGTTTAAAACAATTTGTTCTATGTGTTGATTAGTGGCCCACCTTTTTTTTTATTTTACAGAAAGTGTTTTGTCTGATTTGTATGACACCTTATAGACCATAAACTGATTCGGCTGTCCACATTGGAGTCCAGGAAATTAGAAGTCTGCTTATGCTGCTTGTCTACTAGTCTTGGGATAAGTTGAAATGTTATTAATGTTAATTTTCTGTTGTTTTAATCTTGTACAGCTCATAGGAACTCCAATCGTCCCAACTGTGAGAGGGCCTTGCTCCAGTGACTGTTGGTGTGTACTTCATTGTTTCCATTAGTCCCTGTATCTGTAGACCTAGGTGACAGTGGGCTAGAGTGAAATTTTGGTTTTATTTAAACTAAGGCATAATGATGGCCTTTTTATCTCAGATTTGGTCATGCAAGTAATTAATTGATATCATAAAATATTTTTATATTCTTTCCATTGTAGGTGGAAAAGATGTTGGTATAATTATTTTTAATAGACTGCCAAGATCTCAGCAGACATTTTTCTTAGATATTCTTGAGTGGGAGTCTGTGCAATACAAGGTGGATAGTATTTGCAAGAAGGATGTACTAGGTACTTTAAACTGTATTTGTTGAAACTAAATTAACAAGAAAACAGCTCTTTGATGTTCACCTAGTAAAATTAGATTAGAAGATATAAACTGTCATGTACTTGTTCTTGACAGGAAGATTTGTGGACTACATTAACTAATGACACTACCTCCAAAGAGTTGCAAAAAGCTGTCCAAAGTTCCAGCACCCTCTTTAAGCCCTTCATTTTGGTGTTCCATGCCAAAGCACATGAGTTTTAATGTGAGATTGGTGAACTATATGAGCATCTTAAACTAATGCCAAAATTTTGTTATTGCTTTCCAGGATATTGGCATACCAGGATAGGCGTGGTTTAACTGTTGGGAAGGAGGTTGGAACAGTGCAATGTTTCCTCTCTTGGATTGCAGTGACCAGACATGCTACTGTAACTCTCATGGTCATGTGCTGGAATTAGCAGATGTTCAACTATTTGCCCATCTCGCTGACCTGTTGATATCAGAAGGTAAAGACATCCAGTAGAGTTTGTTTTAGATGTTCAGTAACCTATTTGAATAGTATTATGATTTTTGATTTCTTATCACTGTAGACCACAACAGCTCTGCAATGCAAGTTGCAAAACAGAATCCATGAAACTGGCAGTGACCGGAAACCAATTGGAAGACTTTGGTTTATGATGTAGAGAAGTGGGCAGACGGTAAGGAAATTATTATTAATATTACATATAGTCATGAATAATTGTAAGTGTTACTATTATTGTTTTGTATTTTCACTAGCAGAAGCAAAGACAACAAAAAACAGAAGTGATGTGGATGTCTTCGCCTTATAGCATGGTATGTACACTAGACTTCTGTCAGTTTTGATTCTTTAAAAGTTGATGTATAATCCATGTGAGACAACTTTCTTCTTATGAATACATTTCAGACACTGTCGATCTAACAACAACGAGAAGGGCGTTCAACATTATCCTGCTAGTAAGGACTCTTCAAGAGAACAGAGGATTCTTGTGGCAGAGATGGCCAACCATTATAAATACCAAATACCTTTCAACTCATCCTGGTTCCTTCAGAGAACTGTCCTGCTTGTGTGCTACTGAAAAGTATGTATTTGTATTATTTAGCACAAACATAAGCATAAGGCTACCCAGTCCAAAGGATGTTAATACATTTTAATGTGGTTGTGTTCTTCTTTTAAGATACGACATGTGGCCTAAACGAAGAGGGGTTAAAAGGTCTGTGGATCATCATTCTCAGAAAGCAACAAAATAACTGAGAAAAAAAAAACTACGACACGAGGGTGCAAGCTAGAGACCTGCAAGGTACCTGCATGTTTTGGCCGGAGCAGAGAACATACATTTTTTAAATAAAGCTCCAACTGATGAATATGACATTGACTACAGATTTTCTTTTACTGTAAAGAAAGAAGACGATGACCTTAACACTGAATCTAAAGCATGTAATAAAATCTGAATTTCATAATCTATAACCAAATTGTTGTCTCTTTTTTTTCAAATACATATACATGTACAGTATGTATGCATGCCTCTTAAATCAATCAGTGGTGTTAATTTGGAGCATTATTGAACGCCTAACTGCTTACAACATGTATAGATTTGAGGTACTCTATATGAAAATAAAATAAATACATTAACTGACATTGAGAGCTTTTAAAATATGAATTCTATGATGAAGAATGTGTATTAAATTTTTGCATATACTTGGCCAAAAAATGTTTATTATTATTATTATTATTATTATTATTATTATTATTATTATGGTCAACTGCTCAGATACCTCCAGTCAATATGTGGCTGAGTCAGGCAACCAGACTTCTACCACTTGAAAAATTTACCTATGATTTACATCAAAGATCTGATGTGTTCTGGCGCATTTGGTCCTCCTTCTGGATTTTTCTTGAGGGTACTCCATGACTATTTCTTCACCTTGGAATTATAAGGTTCTATCTGCGTTCTGAATGATTTTGAGATGTTGAGCTTCAAAGTTTTTGCATTTCATAGCAAACAGTATGTGTGTAACATTTGTTTAAATAAAAAGTCTTAAAATTTAAACTTACAACATACAAAAAACATCCCATAAAGTTAATAAGTTGTCATTTAATAAGAATATGTCAATAACACAATTTTGACAAACATGTCAGATAGAACCTTATAACTCTAAGGTGACAATATGTCTTTCTAAATTTGTTTTATCTCCTTTTATTTTTGTCTTTGCTTTGTTGCATTTGCATGCATTTGTTAGAATGTCCAACAAAAACTGCTGTACATATTGTTACAAGATACCAGTACCACTGTTGTTCTGTTGAAAATTAAAATAATAATAATAAAATAAAAAAACTATTTGTACAATGTTCTATTGAATGCAAAAAAAAAAAAATAAATAAAATAAATCAAATGATGCCAATTAAAACATTTTCAAAACTAACAGAAAATCTATAAAATATGATTTTTTTGGTAGACATAATCAATCTCAATAGCTTATACTCACATATAAGTACAGCACAAAATTATTTTACTTTTAGTTTAGATCATCTGAAGGTTTGCATTTTTATTTTGTTGGTTAATGGCTATGTGTTATAATCATTTGGAGGTTTGAACTATTCACAGCATTTGTAAAGATTTCTTTTCGTTATTGTAACCTCATTTCTTACTATTTTCATGATTTTTACAATGCAGAAATTCTTACAAATCATTTGATTAATAAAGAAAATAATTAGCAAATTAACCCGTGATAAAAACAATAATTAAATGCAGTGTCTACAAAATTATCCAGATTGAGTTTCACCACAAGACACAGTAAGTTGCATGGTGTAATACTAATTTGAATAAATATGGTATGGTAAAGGGGAAATTTTTATTTTAGACTTCAGTCCTTGGCTGAAGAAAGATAACAAAGGCCACGTTTGTCCGTATCTTAGTGTATAGTATGCTGTAATAACTGAAAACTGTTTAAAGATTATTATTATAGGGACACATGCAGGACAAAGACATTATGTGGAATCATTATTTCCTGGATTAAATACATAAGTTCATACATTGTCATCAAAACATACTGTTACACAAACATGTTGAAGATTTAGAAAGTAAAAATATTCAGATAAAGAGTTTTTTTCAAAACAAATACAAAAAGTCTTTAAAAGGTTACATTTATAAACATTTACATATTTTAATATAACTTATCCATATTTCAAATAAAGTAGAAACAATTAAACCACATGATGACCATTAATGAAACTTCTTTTCCATGATTAATCCAGTGTCATAAAATCCACACATATTATTCAGAACACCAGTGAATTAACCAATTACTCATATAATTTGTGATGAATATTGATCACTATTGCTAATAACTAGTGATTTAAGAGTATACTGATGTTGTACAGCTTATTTTTTAACACAACTGTACATGTGACAATAACAATGTCTTATTCATGTTGAAGATGATACATCTACATAGGTTTTACTGCCTTTCTACTCCCAGGGGATGTGTAGAGCCCCATGGAAAAAGAAAAAATTATTCACATTTCAAACATCTCTAACTCGAAGTCAAATTAGAATATATAAGGGAAAACCCACAACACTATTACTTATGCTATATTCAATAAATAATATTGGACATAGTTTTCAGATATATACTGAAAGTCAATAAAAGCTGTTTAAAAAAACACTCATTGTAAAACAACAAATTTATGTCTGGCTTTCACATATGTCATAAATATATGGACAATGACCTTATATAGATAGTCCTATGTTCATTAAAGATCGTATTTATTCCATTTTATTACAAAAATATTTTAAACTACATTACCCACAAGTCTTTGTCACTCTATAGATGGGACGGGAACAACATGGCGCTGCAAATTGTAGTTCATTGAAATGTGTAATTAGGGTTAGGTTTAGGGTTACGATCTTGGTTAATCGGTAACTATTTGAAACATGGCGATACCTCATTGATAAAGGACACTGTTAGTAAAGTGGCAAAGTTAGCAAAACATAGTTAGCAACACGAAGCATCCTTTAATTTGGCTTTAAAGTTAGCCCAATCACAACGTCGCAATCTACGTCACACTTGTTGTCTCTATTTGGTAATTCGGCTGAAGGTAGATTATAAATTAAGGATTTAAATATTAAAATTCATATTAATATTACATATTAAACATTATGTCTTATTAAAATACAAATGTATATTTACAGCGAGATTCCTTTGTGGGTGTAACCTGATGTGCAAAATGATCACAGTGAAACCAGATCATAGGCATACATTTGAAATGAATAATAAAATAATAAATGTCATGTTTGAAAACAAATATAGTTCAGCATTTCCTGTAAATTGACCCTGCATCCTATAGGCATCCAAATATAAATATGTCAAACTTCAAGGACAAATATTGTGCCCATTAAATAGTAAAAATAGTGTTGTAAATGAGTATGCAAATAAAGACAATACATTTTTAATGAAACATTTATAATTTATTTATAATACCACAAAAAAAAAAAAAAAAAAAAAATCACACAAACATGCAAACACCAAAAATATATATTTTATAACAGTTTTATTGCAATGTTTTATTACATACATATATATGCAAATGGTTAAAAACAATTATAATTGAAGGAAATGTATATTTTGTATTATTATTATTATATTTATTTATTTTGTGATATTTATTCATGTCATACATCTGGTATGTGAAGCTCAAGTAAAACTGCACTGCAAAAAATCTTTTCAAATGATGCCTTTGGAAATGCCATTATAACAAACTTTCACAACAGCAAGTCAAGTTCATGACAAATACAAAAATGTTTATAATGACAACTTTCTGAACTTAACAGCAAAAATACCTAAAAGCTATAACACTTTTCAAAAACATATTCAAGTACTTACTGAAGAACAGCAACATTTTTACAAAACACTGAGAACCAATGTGTGCTTGGCGAGTCCAGGTGTTTATGGTGACTAGACTGTCATATTGCAAACCGGTTGGCATGAGGAGACTTGGGTGTAAAGTGTCGGAAATTCCTGGAAGGCTCCCATGTGTTATCCCAGGTTTTGCCACTGTAAAGTATCAGAAGTGCACAATATCATTAAAGAACAAAGAATCAAGATGATTGTTAGGTTTCATTTAGAAAGTTCAGTGATATTTATTTATATCTGTAAAGTGTCATTAAATCTGGCACTCTTGAATTAACTGCTTGAATAAGTTTAACATTTTCAGCATGTTTTCATGTATCCCAAGCAGATCTGACAGTCCTACAGACTCAGAGATGAAGATAGTGACTGCACTGATCACTTCTTGCTATTTAAAACACACTCTTTGACTCATCAATTATATGAAAACTACAACAGCATACAGTGCTCCACCCTAATAATATTGCTAAATTATGACAAGTCAATTACTTTACATGGCTAAACATTTATGTTATAGCTGCATGATTCACTGCTATTACTGTAACCCATTACAGTCTTAGCCCAACCTAATTGACTTTATTAGAAAACTGCATAGAAACCTGTTGCCTTAAACCACTTGTGTTTTTATACAAGGGGAAACTAAACAGCCATACTTGAATTAACTTACAACATTTACAATCTTATCGGACTTACAGTAACATTTTAATTTAAGTAGGGCTGTTAAGTTTTATCTTGCATATAATGTAAGGGGTTTAAGGCAATGAGTTTCTATACAATTTTCTAGTAAAGTCAACTAGATTTGGTTAAAGGAATAGTTCACTACTTACTCTCCCTCAAGTGGTTGTAAACCTTTATTATAAAACTTCCAAGTTTTTTTGTGTGGAACATGAAGGAAGTTTTTTGAAGAAAGCTGAAAACCTGAAACCATTGACATACATAGGAGTAAAAAATATACTATGGAAGTCAATGTTTACAGATTTTCATCTTTCTTTAAAATCTATATTTTTTGTGTTTAACTGAAGAAAGCAACTCAGACACATTTGGAACAAGTGAAGGATGAGTCATTAATGACAGAGTTTTCATTTCATTTTTGGGTGAACTATCTCTTTAAGAGTATACTGAAAGAAATGTCCTACTCAATGATGCTAACTTCAGCTACATGTGTAGCCCCTTGAGGACTTAATTCGAAATCAAAACAATGATCAGATCAGTCCTATTTTATGCCCTATATATCATATTGGCCACAGAATGGACTACTTAGTGTTGCAATGAAATTAAACAAATAATAAAACTATGACTTACCACACAATACAAGACAACCAGTGAAATTTCAACTCTACTTTTTCTGTACACAAGATGAGGTTCCAGCTTCAAAATGGCACCATAACACTGATCCTGAGTGGGGTGGTTGTGCTGCTCTGTGAGGTTGTGACTGTTCAGATGCAGTGCTGTGAAGAGTTCTTTATTAAAAGAAAGTACATTCTTTTCAAATCTGCACATATTAACAAAGAAAATACAATAATTTTAAATAATGATTAATTCTGAAAAACCTTACCCTTAGTCAAGATGAATTCATATGGCCTCTGCATTATTTTGCTACATGTATGGAAGACAGATAAATAATTATGTCTGCAACCCACTTATTTGCAGATTTCTCTACTGTTTTCCAATAAATACATTAGACTTAATCCAGAACATTAATCCAGTGTCTAAAGGTTCTGCATCTGAAATGAATAAAAACAGATGTGACATTAGTTAAACCCACTAAACTACTAGATACATCAGTACTGCTTTAAGCAATTGTAATGTAATTTAAGTGTAGTCCAAAATTAGCCTTAATCTGTTTAAGATTATGATTTAAAAAGCATTTCTTGCATTAAAAAAACCCTGCCTCTTGTAATACATATGATCAATGGTAAATTTCTGAGAAGGTGCAAGGTAATCCTTGAGTTTTACCATTAACATCATGACTAACATAATATTTGAGAAGTATTTGACAGCTTGTTGCGTCTCTTTACCACAATTTAGAGATGATAGATTCTTTCTTTTATTAAATAAATTGTTAAAGGCCAAATTATACTGGTAATAGTGTATGATATTATGTGAAATACATCAGTTTATGTTAAACTTGAGCTTATGTTATGCTTTGAATAATGAAAAGTTGCATTTTTACCTACTGTAATAAGGGCATAATCAATTACATGCCCTGCAATTTTCCAGCCTTCTTTTCTCAACAGGCTTATCTCACTCACTCAGTCACTCACTCACACACTCACTCACTCACTCACTCACACACACACACACACACACACACACACACACACACACACACACACACACACACACACACACACACACACACACACACACACATATATACAGTTGAAGTCAGAATTATTAGCCCCCCTGATTATTTTTACCCCAATTTCTGTTTAACAGAGAGCAGATTTTCTCAACACATTTCTAATCATAATAGTTTTAATAACTCATCTCTAATAACTGATTTATTTATCTTTGCCATGATGACAGTAAATAATGTTACACTAGATATTCTTCAAGACACTTCTATACAGCTGCAAGTGACATTTAAAGGCTTAACTAGGTTAACTAGGCAGGTTAGGGTAATTAGGCAAGTTTTTGTATAATTATGGTTTGTTCTGTAGACTATCGAAAAAATATAGCTTAAAGTAGCTAAAAATTTTGACCTTAACCTCTTAAGGCCCAAGCTGTTTTTTTTACACGCATTTTTTATTTCTCTTTTTTTTATTTTTTTATTTTGGCTTATTGGAACCTGATTAGAATAAAACCTAAGTACCAACTTTTTAAATGATGTACTTTTAGAGAAAAGTATGTCCATATATGTGGAATATGTCCGAATTTATATAAAACACAATAAAGTCACCTTTGTGTAATAGAATGAAAAACTCTTTATTTCTGCCTTGAACACTGCAGTTTTTTTCTTGCCTTTTTAATGCATTAATAACACATACACACATATTTTTGAACATGCTTTGACTATCAGTAAAAACATTTTTTTGCCCTTTTTGGACAGTTAAAATAGTGTTTGGGACATTTCATATGCTGCAAAACAGTTGCAGTATGACACTGTATGTCTGTAACAAAATATAAAACATAAGACATAACAGCTAAAATGTGCTGTCCATGTATGTGGCCACTAAGCCCTAAGAGGTGAAAATGGTTTTTAAAAAAATTTAAATTGCTTTTATTCTAGCCGAAATAAAACAAATAAGACTTTCTCCAGAAGAAAAAATATTATCAGACATACTGTGAAAATTTCCTTGCTCTGTTAAACATCATTTGGGAAATATTCATAAAAGAAAAAAAAAGCAAAGGGGGGCATTATATATAATGTGTTTGTGTGTGTGTCTGTTTTAAGGCATGAAAAATAATTGCAGTTACAATGTAGCCTTTAAACTTAAGAGAAACACTTGATTTGCTTTAATATTGATGTAGTTATGAATACAATTGTATTATTAGAGGTAATATTTATTGCATATTGCATAATTTATTTAGATTTTGGACGATTACTATTGTGGAAAACAACAATCTGGTAACACTGCTCCTCATCTTCAAATGTATAACTATATTGTTCTGAGCTATGCACGACTATATGTGGGAAAAATATATTTTTTAATAAATGAACTTAGATGTAATTAGATAACATCGCTAGTTTGCAGTACATGCTTTATTTATATCAAGTCTGCACTCATTTAATGCATCAGGAGATAACTTCCCTGCTTTTATAAAAGTTCTAAACAAACCCCTTATCTAAATCAACAAATCGTCTTTATTTGTTTACTTTTTACTTACCGCGTGGAAAACCGCAGTGGACCTTGGGATCGCAATGAACCTTGGGATTGCGACCATAGACTGTAAAAAAAAAATAGATCTCGACGTACTATGACCCCAACTTCAATGAATAATTTAATAATACAAAGATCAGCTAAAAATATTTTTAAAACTTAGTACTTTAAATGTAATATTTTTTAAGTTAAAAAAAGACAAACAAATTAATCAGTTTTATTAGGCATAATTACCCTAAACTGGGCAATTGAATATAATTTCACTCATTAAATATAAAGTAAATGATAACATATTTATAAATACCAACTAATCTCCAATAAAAAAATACATTATGTAGCATTAACCTACCACATATTGCTGCAGTTTAACTCATCGGTGAACTCACCGGTGATGCATTTTGACCAATAGCTGAGCGATGTTAAACTCACTGTTGAATAGAAGTCACGTTGACCGATGTATATTCTCATTTACAGTTGTCTCGACCCTCTTTACAGACGCTTTTCATGAACAAAACAAAAATCACATATTTAAAAAAAAACTGTTATAATAGACGTTAACCAGGTTTAAAATATTGCGTTGACATATTTTGATGGCTTTGAACGTCTCCGTATGACGCCTGAGGCAACCCATTGAAAGCAATGGAATTCCTTCTGCGTCGGTTTAGAAAAACTAGTACACTATGTCAATAATAATAATAATAAAAAAACTGCGTCTGGTACCCTGTGTCAACAATAATAATTAAAATACTGCGTCTGGTACCCTGTGTCAACAATATTAATTAAAATACTGCGTCTGGTACCCTGTGGCTGTAATAATAATCAAAATACTGCGTCTGGTACCCTGTGGCTATAATAATAATCGTAATACTGCGTCTGGTACCCTGTGGTTATAATAATATTTAATAAAAATATTTTTTAAAAAGCGCAGCATCAGGTACCCTATGGCAAAATAAGTCGTGCTAGAGATACGAAAATGATTTCCTATTGAAATACATTGGATGGAAATTCGTGCAAGGTGACACGAAAAAAGGGAAATTCGTGCCCATGAACACGAATCAATAGATTAAATTTCGTGACTATTTCACGAACTGCCGTGAGACTGGGTTGTATTATAACTAGAGCATTCTTAGATTAGTAAAATGTTTGAGTAACTATAATAAACCTTTTCTGACTTTCAGATCATGCAAGTTATGTTATTAAAAAAAAAACTTTAGTCAGTCAATTTAGTCTTTTTAGTATAACCAAAATATAGTTTTATACATACGCTTTTTAATCATCAACTTTTCTTTAAAAAAACAAAAACAAATGACATTTAAAAAAATAATTATTTTCATGTATATAAAACTACACACAGTAGTCTGTCCAGACCAAAGGTCCCAGATCACCAGTTAACTATATATATAAATGGAGAGTTTATCCATTAAAGCAATGCTATTGTAAAAGATAATACTTAAACAATATTAACAAAAATAACTGTCAGCAAAAGAAAGCAGGTGAAAAACATACTGTGAGATAATGAAGAGATGACCATATGTACAGGGTTAACGTTAGGCCCATTAATAATCGGTTCAAAGAATGATTAAATTGAAAGTGTCGCTGCTGCTTACAAAAAGATATTTAAAAAATCTGGAGCTCTTGATAGCAGCAGCACTTTAGGTGCACAAGTGTCGCTTTTTGTTTGGTCTATTTCAAAGAGAACCAATTACAACAGTTTTCAAGCATGGCTGCTTTGTGCAAGTGAAACCTACAAGCTTTTTCAACACTCGTGCGCAACACTTCAGCTGTGTGCACAACAGTAGCTATGTTTCCAATCAAAAATGCTAATTTACTTTATGCGCAAAACTGAATTAGCGCATAAAAGATGTGCGAATAAAGCAATTCCATCTAACGAGTCAAAGCCAACAAAATCCCCACTTCCTGATTATCTGGCGCCAAATATTAACAGTAAAAATGAAATTTGCTGTGATAAAGCGGTGTGAATCTTTTCTTCATTTAATAAACGATTTGCGCCTCAGAAATCAATCCTGACATGCAGTGAACACGCAGTGGCGTTTGAAGGCGAGAGACAAGTGGCACAGACGCTCTTAATTTCTGGAGGTCATTAATAATATAATAACAGTAATATTAAGATTGTTGAGGCATTTTAAAATGACTAATACAACATTTCAGATGTTTTACAATGTGCTCAGTCTGCTGGTATGTCCATTTGCACATTTTTTTTATCATAACATGATTTCTTATAACAAAATCACATGACTTTTATTAATAACTACTAGATACTAGAATTTGTTCGGTAAAAGTGTTTCCATCATAGTTTATGTGCATCTTTTCTTATCAAATAAAAAGTTTCTCACTTATGCGCATGTTATGCACATGTTTTTACATTTTTCCAAAATGTGCATAAAAATTGGTGGAGGGAAATGTAGCTACTGAAGCCCTGGTCAGAGATTGAGGAGAGCTTGTGCCTTATCATTTTGCCCTATTGTGCTGGATTGTGTGTGCCTGAAACGTGTGGTTCTGCGGTCCTGCAGCTGGATATTATTGAAATTTCACAATGCAGGTGTCTGTGGTTTGCACTGACTGGGTAGGTGCAAAGAGTGTCAAACAGCTGCGCGCGCTTGTGTGTGTGGAATATTCTGTAACAAAACGTGGCGAAAACATGACGGTAATAGTTCGATTAAGGTGTTTACATGTCTGTAATGCACTTCAATAATGCAACTAAAATCTGCATACTCCACACGTTTTAATTTGATTTCTCTTGTGATCAAAAGTTCGATTATGACCTTAATCTGATTAATCAAAAATCGCTGTTTACATGGTAGACTCTTAAACAGAGTATTGTCTTAATTACATTAAAGGGCACATAGTTTACCTCTTTTTTATGATTTAATATTATGGTTCTTCTGAGTGTGCCAGTTTAGGTTCAGTTTAAAACACAATTTAGATTTTTTTATTATAATGTGGTAAAAAGTGTCATGTTGGGGGCGTGTCCACAGTTCACTGATTTAGGGGTGTGTTGCTTCACATGTAGACTAGTTTCGGCTTCCCACCCAACGTAACAAGGGGGCGAGGCCATGAGCTCACCCGTTCTGTGTTTGCAACACAGACAGGCAGACTGAGAGAGGGAGGAGGAGGAGAGGATCCGCATTCAGTCGTACATGTACGACTCGGACACAGACCAAGCAGAGAGTACAAAATCATATGTGTCTTTGTACAGTTTTACAGCCAACTGTGTGCTAGTTTCAAGTGCTGAGCTTATACACAGAAACTAATAACCACGCACACTGAATTAACTGAGATTAATTAATCAATTGACTGAGGCACCGGATGCGCCGCTCGAAGCCCCGAAGTGTCCCGAATCGTCGCGCCACACATTTTTGAATTCTAAACATAGGTTTCTGCAGCGGTCCGCGGCGCCCAGCCATCGACTTGAGTGTACCCTGATAGAAACCTATGTTTAGAATTCTAAATCGCATGCTAGTTAAGATCACAGGAAGCTTCTGGGATCGCGAGAAATGCAAACGGCTGAAGTATAAGGTTGACTCAATGAGAAGTACACATGTTTGCAAACCTACCTAAAGTTACAACTAATAATTCCGATTAGAGCGATAATGTAGAGACTATTGATCTTGTGTTGAGCCCAATGAGCCTTGCATCTAAAAATAGAGCAAGGGTGTTCCTTTAATGTTATTGCTTAGACTCGCTGAAAATGGCGGACGTGAATCAACAAACTGAGGATATGATGACGCGCCTGTCAATCAATATTGGTAGGCTGGGGGACCGCACTCCTACGTAAAGTTGCGGTCGGTTTGAAAACCGATCCAATTGGTCCACCGTTTTTTATGTTGTTAAATTGAAAAAAAAAAAGCACTGGGTGTGCTTATATCACCCCAATATGATGGTCTATACACCATACATGCACATATGTCTGTCTGTATCGAATTCTTGGTGTCCATGTAAACGTACTGACTGACAGAAATCAGCACTTTCCTTTTGAGCAAGTAAAAAAATAATAATAGATTATAAGAACATTAAGATAATATAACTAGAGGATTCTTAGATTAGTAAAATGTTTGAGTAACTATAATAAACTTTTTCTGACTTTCAGATCATGCAAAAAAAAACTTTAGTCAGTCAATTTAGTTTGCTTGTTAGTAAACACTCCAGAGAGACCATTGTGTCAGTTGGATAGGCAGCTACCACAAATACTCTTAGCAGCCATGTCCTTATGCAGCATGTGTGTGTGATGTCTTTTCCTCTTTTCTCCACTTGTGCCTTATCATTTTGCCCTATTGACTTCCATTATTGAGACATTTTTTGATTGCAAAGCCTTACACCGTATAATTATGCACTCCTGTTTGTAGGTGGTGAGCCTTGTTGGGATGAGGTAAAATTTGTCATATTTAGTATTTAAAAATCCTAAACTTTTAAGCATGCGAGTTAGCAGCAGCAGCAAGTGAGAAGCTGAAGAAATGAACCACGTTAAATTGTGATGGGATAGACTGCAGTGTAACCATAGCAACACACCAACAAAGTTTTTCAAGCAGACTGGAATGGACCTGTTCTCAGTGTGAGGTGTGTGCCAGACTGGATAAAGTGAAGAAAAGGAGAGACCAAATGTGTGCAAGAGAGGCCAAGTGAGACGCAGAGAGAAAGAGACAGACAGAAAAGATAAGGAGAGCGAGAAAGAGCGAAAGACCAAGTATCCATACTGCAAGATCACATATTACAGTTAGGGACTTAAACACTCACTTTCATAAAATGAAAAAAAAAAAATTCATGAACTGCTAGGTACACACGCATAACGAGTCAAATATATATACAGTGCATCTGGAAAGTAATCATAGCGCTTCACTTTTTCCACATTTTTTTTATTTTACAGCCTTATTCCAAAATGGAATAAATTCATCTATTCCTTCAAAATTCTACACACAATACCCCATAATAACAATGTAAAAAAAGATTTTCTGAAATTGTTGTAAATGTATTAAAAATAAAAAACCTAAAAAATCACATGTACATAAGTATTCACAGCCTTTGCTCAATACTTTGTTGATGCACTTTTGGAAGCAATTACAGCCTCAAGTCTTTTTGAATACGATGCCACAAGCTTGGCACACTTGTCTTTGGGAATTTTTGCCCATTCCTCTTTGCAGTACCTCTCAAGCTCTATCAGGTTGGATAGTGTAGCGGTTCAACCTAAGTTGTAAGATCGATCAGGGTTTATTAGCTCATTTCAATGAACCGGATCTTGACAATTCGAATCATTGATTTGACTCAACTGAGTCAGACTGAATCAGATTAAAAGATTCACACTTTATCTACCATTTGTCCCATAAATATAATACATCTTATCTTACCAATCTTGTTTATATTATTTCCGAGGCCAATGATAAAAACATAACACAGTATTGGGTTAACTTCTAGCAAGGTAACAAGATCTACAGCTCGAGGCAATGACTTAGAAGCACATAAACAACAACACAGTTCTTACAAAATGAGAATAAAGATTTATTGAGCTACACTACGATACATGAAACTAACTATGTAATAAGCAAACAACCAACAAACGCGCACACACACATTCACACATACACACAGAGGCAGTTCAGAGGATGCAAAATGAGTTGAAAAAACGTCCCAAATTAACTCTAATACTTTTTACAAGATCTTAGAATAACACCTGAGAAACCACAAAAGCAGAGATATGGCTTATCTTTAACTGTTTAAGATCAATCTGCACCAGATCAGCAAGAGACAACATTTGTTTGTTACTTTTTTGCTGAAGCTTGGAATAATGGAATTTGCTGGAGCCTGGAAGTCTTGAATTTCCCTCGCTGGCTGGCCTCGGGGAAACACAGTGCTCCTGATTGGCTGGTGGCTTCAGTGACGACCTTGGGTTCACTCGCTCGTTAGTGGGTCTTTCTGGGTTACCGAGGTGACGGACTGATTGGAGTCAGTTTGCGGAAGTTCGTGAGGTTTCGGCAGTTCTGAAAGAGGTTTGCATGGAGAGTTCATGGTGACCCAATTGCGTGGTGGCGCAGTGTCCGGGCAGGCGAGAGACTCATTAACAGACTGCATGTAGATTTCATGTGGTAAGTGTAACTGTATTACATCAAATATTACAAGACGAATACTGTTTGTGCTACTAGTTTTTCATTTACACTAATGTATTGCAAATGTCACTAACTGGTGAACTGGTTCGTTCAAAACCAGACATCATACATTTCAGACATGCAGATCATTTTAATCTGCTATAAGGGTTAAAACAACACATTGATAAACCTGGTTGGTTGGTATAGAACACTATTATACGTATAGAAAACTATTCCATATTATTCAAGGATACATTTGCCTTAGTTCTAACATTTTAAGAGATTGTCTTTCATTTGTATGCATTATTTCTCTTTGTCTCTACGAAAGTGTACATCTGGCAGGATGTGCCCAAGGCGAGCACATGACCATGTAGAGAAGTCATTCAAAGGAGTCTTGTGGGGCAATTAGTTGAGTTTTCCTGCTGAAAATCCTGTAAAGCCCCATTGTTATTTTAATTGAATCATTTACTAAGTTGGCTGAACGGTACCAGAACATCTGTGGCCAAAGTATTGGTCAGAATAGTCAAAATCGATTGCTGTTCCTGATGGTATAAGCTCTTGAGCCAGAAAAATTAAGCCAAGTTGTTACAGAAATCTACGGTATATAGGTTTGGAGGAAGTGAGATAGAGGGTTTTATGTTAGTAAAGAAAGAAAAAGGGCTTTAGAATTGCCTTCATTGGAACTGATTAAACAGGAATAGTATGTGGATTTAGCTGCAGAAATACAGTCTTTATAGTGATGAATGAGATTTGCATACATGTCCCTGTGACAGTGAGATTGGTTTTCCTATAGAGTCTTTCAAGCTGACGTCCTTTTGATTTTAATTGTCTAAGAGCAGGAGTGAACCAAGGTGCAGTCAGAGTAAATGAAACAGTCCTGGTTTTTAGGGAGCATGATTATTTAGAAGGTAATGAAGGTTATTGTTGTAGTGAGAGAGCAGTTTATCTGGTGTATAGAGACCGTCAGTACTGGGAAAGCTGTTGATATCAGAAGATAAAGTGTCCAAGTTGATGTCCTTAATTTTTCGGAATGATATTGTGTGTGAAAGATTACATTTGGAAAATGAGAGGTTAACACTGAATGAAAGTAGCATATGATCAGAGAAAGGGAAGGAGTCAGCTTTACAGTTATCAGGTGTAACACCAGAACAGCAGATCAAGTCCAGAATATGACCTTTATCATGTGTGGGAAAGTCTACGTATTGTTGAAGTCCAAAACTTCTAAACAGGATGTAAAAGCTTTGGTGAGAGTATTGTAGTTATTGTCCACATGAATGTTAAAATCTCCAAGAAGTATTATGCTGGGCGAGAGTGTAAAAAGATGAGTCATGAATGCCGCGAAGTCAGCAATAAATTTGTTATTTGGCTTTGGTGGGCAGTACAAAATGGCAATGATTGTGGGAATTGGTCCAGTGAGCTGACATACAGTTACCTCAAATGATTGGCAGGTAGGAACGCTTACTGACGCGATCCTCCATTTCTCGCGGTGAATTATAGAAATATAAACAAACCCCGGTGGAGTAGCATCATTTAGGGGAACTAAAGTCATTTGGCTGCTGCCAAGTTTCAGTTAGGCATAAAAAGTCAAACTTAAGGTGAGAGAGGAGGTCCTGCACAAGATACCCCTTACTCGAAAGCGAGCGGATGTTAAAAGACCAAAGTTGACATTAGTGTTGGGTTTGACAGCTGTGTTAGCCGACCTGGTCAGGCGGGTCAACACACTGTGATCAGTGCGGCAGCGGATATTCCTCAGTGGATGTCGAGAAGTTGACCAAAATGACTTGGAGTTGGTTTTGTCGTATTGAAAGTTCCGACGAGAGCCACGGTGGATATATTTCCTTCGAGGCAAAAGCAGGATGTCCGGGTACTGAAGCAGATAAAGTGAAGGTGGATTGTGTGGATATAGGCGGAATTTCAGAAGTTCGGCTGCAGTATACTGGAGAAGCGCTGTCGATGGATGATAGACACACAGGACAGTCCAGGCAAGCACAAACCACACACTGTTAATCCACATAGTTGTCATTGAAGATTGTCATCACAGCTCCACCCCACAGCCAATATTGCAGAGTTCGCCACTAAAATCTTAAAGTATGAAATCTTAAAAGAATATATTTTAAGAAATTGACTTAAGACAGTTAAAATAGATAAAACAACATAAAATACCCGGAGAGCAGTGGCAGCATAGACGCGCCAGCGTTCACTGTACCGGAAATCACAATGTACAGAGTACAATGTACCGGAAATCACATGTACAGAGCATTGCAACAATATAACCATACTTTCTCAGGTGTTTGCTGGAGTATTTGTTTCTGTCAGCCAGGTACATGATATTTTGCAACAAGAATAGATAGTGTGGGGATCAGTTGGCAAGGTAGTTCAGGCTCACATTATATAGGTCACAAGTGTAAAATCAGTCTGCAAAGTACCCAAGGCTCACACATAGTCTAGTTCACTAGTGTTAAGCCATTTAGCAAGGTAATCCAGGTGCACGTAGAAAACATGTGGCCCTATAATCCATGGTTGTGTGGGAGAAAAAAACACATGTCTTGGCAATAGATCTGCTTGTTTTGGGTGCTGTTTATTTCATTTGTCTATTTCATTTAACTGCATGTAGCTAATGCAATGTTTGTTTATATATAATCAGTATCATTGTTTTGTTTCTCTTTATGTTCTCCTGCCTTGTTTGGGAGGTTGAGGGGAGGGAGTGTCATGAACTGGACAGAATACAAAGACAGATATAACTCAAACTGAATGTATCGGTATCGTTCCAAAATTTTGATACTGATACCGATACCCTGAATTCGATACCGGTTCCAAACGATACTTTTTTAGATACTTTTATTTTAGGAAATTTATTTTAACAAGATTACATAACACATAATCTCAGAGAAACTTTGGTTTTATTTTTTCAGGATGTTTGTGACACTTTTCACAGCAGGCTTATCTCTAAGGCTAAAAAACAAAGGAACAAAATCACGAAATTATATATATTAGTCAAACAGTTTTAATAAAGTTCAAGCAGTTTTAAGTCAATCATTTTTAAGTATTTGTGAGGCTTACTGCTGCTTAAAGGTTTAGTTCACCCTAAAATTTAAATTCTGTCATTAATTATCTACAAATGAAGATATTTTGGATTTAATCCAAGAGCTTTCTGATCCTCCCATAGATAAATCATAGAGTAAGTTATTTTTGTTTACTTTGCGCACAGAAGTATTCTCACAGCTTCATATAATTATGATTGAACCACTTATATCACATGGACTTATTTTGACTATGTTTTTGGTTCCTTTCTGGGCATTGAAAAATGCATATCCAGTAAATCTAATCTTTCTCCACAGTAGAAAAAGGCAGCAAACCTTTAACAATAAAATTTGTAACGGCCCTGTGGCATTCATCTTTCAGCAGGAGCAGAGACTATAACATTAATATGAAAAAAAAACATAAAAGCTAAACTGTTAATGCAGCCAAGGGTAAGTACATTTAAATAGGATAAGTTTAATGGGAGGTAAACTTCATAATTTACTGTTAACCTTAAAGCATTTTAGTATCGACTTAGCTAGGTATTTAAAGCCATCAAAACTGTACGTTTACATAACGTTACACAGCGTACGTTAGGTCCAAAAAAGGATTAATAAATTTACCCCACACTAACCCTGGTTACATTGTCAGGTCTTGATGCCTAATTCCGATTTGTTGCCTATATCAGATTTTTTTGTCTGTCCGTTTACACATTCTTTTAATTGTGACCCATATCCAATTCATGTGTTTACACTTGCCATATAAATTCCAATGCATGCATAAACGCAGGTTCTGCCATCTGTGCCACTCTAGCCACGATGAAAGAAATCTTGTTTTTAGCTCTGCGAAATATGCGAAGTGTAGTATAAGCAGTAAATGGTTCAGTCCAGATTTACCCCCACGCAGTTTATGTAATGGTATGGCCCTGATGTGTGTGTGTGTAGTTGAAGATGTAGCCTTTGCCTGTATGCGCACTGGTGTTGTTGGGAGAGAATAAAGTTGTTCTATGTGTAGCCCGCAGTGCGTGTATTAATAGCGACAAAAAGCAAAAGTTACAACACAAAGTTCGCCTAACTTTAAAATGATTTTGAGGCGGAGGAGGGAGGAGCTTGCGCTTATGGTTTATATGCTGTGTGATGTCCTCAACCATTCAGAGGAATGTGTGGGTGCGAGAGAGATCTCAGGTCTGGTGGGAGCAAATTGTGGCGACTAACTGACACGCTCTTCCTTTTACATCATTAAACCGCGGAGAAGCACCACATTGTCACAAGTTTAATGAGTACAGAACGAAATGCCTCAATAAATCCGATCTGCCTGTTTACATGACAGTCGCATAGTCACATATCCGATTTATATCTGATTTATTTCCACATATGAAGGAGGCCTGAAACCGATCTCACGTTTTTTTCGTGTTTACACGGTCATAGAACAGATCCGATCTGTGTCACATATGAGCAAAAAATCTGAATTGGGTCACATTTAACTGGAAGCGTAAATGGGGCCTTAAACTTAACTTTAACGGTACACAAGCAAGAAGTTCTAAAAGTTAACTGATTTTGTATGTCTGTTTACCGTTCGGAGACCCAGCCATCGCGCAGTTATCAACGTCTTGGTCGTGATAAACTTTTTACAGATATTGCTGTTACCGTCAATCTTTGCATAATGTAGCTATACTTTTGATTGCTTAAACATCATTTGCGTTAAATTTATGCTATGCTTTAAAATGTAGTGTACACATTACAGCCTCACATTTGACAAGCTCTGGGCGAGTGGGCGTAACCGGCGTAAACTATTGACTTTCAAGACAGCCTCGCCGCAGCCAATCACCAGCATTTGTTCAGGGCACTGTAGGACTCAAATGGTCCATTGCATGTTCAAAAATTGACGGAGATCTGAATTGAAAATTAACAAGTTTTATTTTGAATGCAAGAAGTTAGAGAATACAAGTTCTGCGCAGGAGAGATGTAACCTCAGTTCAGCCCCTGCCCATTATGCTGTCCTTCAGGCTTTTATACTGTCTCTCACACACTCTCTAACCCTCAAACCTATTGACTTATATGGTGTTGTCTTGACAGTTTGACCATTCAGCAACCAGATATTCCACTTCCTGGTATCTGTGTATCTTCTCTTAACAGGTCACCTTTTAAGGCAGATGTTTCAGTGCACGTACACACAGCTCATACATCTTGTCATTCTCAGACCTTTCTTCATTCTCCATCCACCCCCACCCGATAACAGGATGCGATAGCATCCTGTAACATTTCTCTATACTTTGTGCACCTAATATAGCAGTTAACCCTTTAAAGCAAAAGCCTTCATGTCTATATTTACTACGTACTTACTAACAAAGCTTAATAAAATGCTTATCCTTCAGCACGTAAAGGATGCTGCAGGTTTTCTAGCTCACTGACGTTGACAAGAATATACTTTCGTAAAGTATATATATAGTATCGAACTCGATACCCAGCCCTACTCCATACAGGCTGCTGTTTGTAAAGATAAGGATGAGATCAATGATCTAACATCGAAGTTTGATGAGATTGCTAACATTGAAGATTGCAGCAGAAGATCTAATTTGCGTCTTGTTGGCCTGAAGGAAGGTGCTGAGGGAGATGATTGCTTCGCCTTTTTAAAGGCGAACCTGCCTAAATGGATATCCTCCATCCCAAACAGAGAAAATAAGATAGAATTATCATATTTAAACTATTGGATTACACTTATAGAAAAGCCATACTTAAAGGCACGAGGGCCGCATTCCCGGTAAACCCCGGCAGTGAAACTCTTAATTTCTTTCTGGATTACAGCGCAGAAACAACCAAGTGTAGAGATCAGCAGTAAAGTCAGGAACTTGTGAAAATTAACTTGTGGAAATTAACTTGTAAAAATTAATTTCCAATATAAACAAATGCTGCAGAGTTAACACTAAACTCTGGCTCTTTTGTTAAACGTATCAGAAAAGTGGCAATTGAGACAGTGACCATCTGTCATTTTTTCATCTGAAGGAGCCCAGAAATTGCAAAATGGCTTCTTGATCCAATCAACATTCTTTCTAATCTACATCACCTCAGACACAGTGAGACATGGATCACAATACTTCAATTTCACAAAAAAAGGTACAATTTGGGTCAATTACATGTGGTTTGGCAAGGGAATTATGCATTGGAAAATATTTAAGACTCTTAAATATAATAACAGTTTAACTGTGACTATGACCATGCAATTGCCGGTCACACTATGAATGACACCTTCCAGTGACCAAATGACAGAATCATCCAATCACAATGCTGGATTTAAAAGGCGACATCTTTTCAATCCCACCTTCTAGAGTAAGGATAAAAACATTCTCTCAAAAAGGAAGGTGAAGTAACTCGGAGGAGAAGAGTAAGTGGTATCAGAAGGAAGAGAAATGTGTGGAGGCCTGATACACAAGGTTGTGTGGTTTTCAAAGCAAGCATTACACCACTGAAAGTTTGCAAGGTGAAACAAAAGTATTCTCTGATCATCCCAGGCTATCTGAATTGCTCAAAGACTTCAGGACTTTGCTGCATGTTCCAGCAAGGACATGGTGATTGGATTTACAGTGCTTTTTCCAAGGCGTCTGAAACCACAGCTTTAAAACTACCATCTCCAGAAATCTGCGTGTCCCAGATTTCCAGGAACTTTACTTTCAAGGATAAAGACGTCAGGATGTCCTTGCCATCAGACCCACTACCTCCAGAAATCTCCAGTTCTGCGTGTTCCAGAATTCTTCTTCTAAAAGCTCAAGAAAGCTAAGTCTGCTTGTTCCATTTTTCAAGACCTGCAAGAAGATCCAGCTTCTTCCAACCACTGCATCAACGGCAGAAGCATAAATACATCACCTTCCCAACCCTCTAAGAGAGACCTTGGCATAGTGTGTTTCAGTATAAAATATTCTAATTAGTTAGATATTTCTAACTAAGATTCATTCATAACAAAAACTTTCTCAGTTTTTTGTTATTTCAGAATAAGGTTTACCTTATCGGACTCTAGTTTGTCTTTAGAAAAGATAACAGAGTTATTTATCATAATCCTTAAATTAATCACCTTCATGACTCATGCCTTTGCACTTCATTTATTGTACATTTAGTAATTTTAGTTACCTTTGTGTTTTTTCTTAATAAATACACATGTATTACAATTGTGTCTTCCTTGTGTTGATAATACAGTAAAAGGCTCTACAAGTCAGATGATCTCTTTATCCTTCAGATTTAGCCAGATAATAAACAGCTTTACATTTGTATATTTCAATTAACAATATTATTAATTATTTTGACAGTCAAAGCTGTCTAGTGCCCCATTTAAAAGGAGTTATTTATCTGTTATTTCTACATTATTTGGTGCCCTAAGAGAGGCTAAAATATCAATAATAATATCAATACAAAAATATTGAAGTTAATATTTGTTATAAATCCTATAATCACTACATTAATTGGTGCCCTCGTGTGAGGCTAAAATATTAGTATCAATACTACAATATTGATGTTAATATTTGTGATACATCCAATTATTACTACACAAGAAAAAAAAAGGCGTTTACCGAGGTGCAAAAGAAGATGGACTCGCTTGGAATCCAGTCCAATTTCGGAACACCTTTTCCCCCGCTACACTCAAGGTAAATCACGCAGGAAGACAAAAGCATTTTTTGATCGCTGATAGATTCCGAGCAGTATCCTCAGTCAACACAGCCTGGGAACGGTATTGCTATATCATCTTGCTGGACTGCCTCCTCAACCAGACTTCTCTGGTGAATCGGAGCAGTCCGGTACCCAGTAGAGACAAACTACAAACTAAATGCATGGCATGTTTTTGTAGTCCACATATTTCTCAGATTTATAATTTACTTTAAATTCCTTTTGGCTACAGAATATTTACGACATCCTTGAATAATGAAGTAGGTCAGGCGAATGATTTATGAAGGAATCAGCATTTTTTTATCCTTAAGATACTTCACGTAATAATAAATCCTTCTTTATTTAAGTTATATAATTTATGATTAGTAGAGTTTGGCTTTACACCCTGTTTGAGAGTCACGCTCTTCTAAACACCCTTTTCTTGCTAGCTAGAGGGTTTGTAATATCCTCGCAACTCGCTAAGTGTTTGTACATAGTTTGTTGTCACGGCAGCAACTGACAACAATATACACTTTTCTTTGAATCATTTTGGAGGTCTAAGATTTCTTTTACTTCTCTTCCTGTATGTAAGTAATATGTCTAATCTCAATATTTTATGTTGGAATGTGCGGGAGTTAAATCCTCAGGTACAGCGTACTCGCTGTTTGAAATTTTTGTGACAGAAAGATCTATTGCGCTGCTTCAAGAAACCCACTTAAAGGGCACCTAGGTTAGCCCTTTCTTCAGATTTAATATAAGTCTTTTGTGTCTCCAGAAATATGTGTAAAGTTTCAGCTCAAAACACCCATCAGATTTTTTATTATACCTTTTATTAAATTCCTATTTATACATTTTTTCACTGGGTGGCGGTTTTGGTGTACTGCTTCTTTAAGGCTAGTCCTCCCCTCCCACCATTTCTACGTGCCTTTCTGCGTGCCTTAATCTCCTCCCTCGCCAGCGTCAGACAACAGACAGACTTAAAGGAAGCAGATCTCACATAGTGTTTGTGAGAAATACTACAGTAAGAACTTTACCAATTAGTATTTATTGTGCAGTTGCATGGCAGGGTCACACAAAGTTCACGTGCGCGCACGCGCGCGCACACACACACCGCAGTAGACGCACACACACAGACAGACAGAGTGCCCGTTAAGCTTTGCACTCTTTTTGTCACGGTCGGTAAGGGGAAAAAGGGAGGGAGGACTCAGGTGCAGAAAAGAATATGGTTTTTATTAATAATAAATTAAAATAAATGGCAAAACAAACTACCCCGAGGGGGAAAACATTAACTAAACAAACAAACCAAGCTAGACTAGACTGGACTGGGCAGGCTGGTAGGGAGCAGGACTGGACCATACACACGATGAGGCAACATACGATGACGAACTGGCACAAGACAGCAGACATGAGGAGAATATAAGCAGTAGTAAATTAACAAACAGATGAACATAATTAACTAATAATGGGTTAACAAGGAGAGTGGGACTAGACAATAGACGAGAGAGCACATGACACAAAGAGACAACACAAGCCATGTGCTCCCATAAAACAAGACTAGAACACGCAGCCAATGAGAGAAACTCATTAACCGCATGTTCTAATGACTAGACAAACACTGACGCACACAACAAAAGCACGCGACCACAATGTAAACACAGAGCCACGTGCTTTGACAGACGCAAGACACAAGCACACGATAAGTAAAAACACCTTACCGTACGCTCACACAAATGCAACGCGCATGTTTCATCTTAGCGCCAACCAAAACCGAAACCAACTAGACGGAGACGCTTAGAATGAAACAGTGCGATGCTGACAAAACAAAACACAAACACGAGTACAAGAGCGCGCGTCCCAAGGATGCGCAGACCCCGCACGCACCCAGACAATGACAAAACAAGTGCTCGACCCAAGAAAACTCGAGCCAAGCACTACAGGACAGGACAAGACAGCTAGTGTCCGGACTCTGCCACCAAAACAAGAATTAACAAGACCAGAGTGGCAGAACCCTGACACTTTTTGCACGCAAATGTCACAGGATACAGGTTAATATCCACTGCTGTATAGATATCTGTTATATTAATGTACAAAATAAACCTGATTTAACGTCCACAAACCGGGACTGAAGCGTCTTCCTTTATAATTGTTCTGACATGCGGCTGTGCTGATAAAGTAAAGCTAAGCTAAATTGCTATAATTCATTACACACGTGCACTGTTAAAAACATTTTAAACATGTGAAACGCACTCTTGATCACATTTGATGATGATTGATGATCCTAACGAACTGAACACACCTTTTATTTCTGGTTGCTTTGAGCACGTCTGGTCTTGTTTATATGATTATACATGTGACTACCGGGACATGTTAATACATGCAGCTGTCAATCAATTCGGGGGGACCGCACTCCTACGTAAAGTTGCGGTCGATCTGAAAACCGCTCCAATTGGTCCACCATTTTTTATGTTGCTAAATTGAAAAAAAAGGACTGGGTGTATTTATATCACCCCAATATGACGGTCTATACACCATACATGCACATATGTCTGTCCAAACAGCTTGAAAAGTAGATTTTTCACCATAGGTGCCCTTTAAAGAAAGAAGATGTCCACCGCTTCCGAAATAAAATTTATAAGATATTGGCATGCTCATGTGCTCTTAATCAATCTAAAGGTGTCTTAATTTTAAATAATAGGTCACAAAATTTACCTGTGGACACTAAGGTGACAGATGGTTGTGGCCGGTTTGTATATGGAGCTATTAGAATTAGTCATTCCAAAATACTCCTATCTGCCGTATATGAACCCAATGTATGTGATCACCATTTTATGGGTACTATCTCTAAAACCCTGATTCATCTCTATGATTATCAAATTATTTTTGGTGCTGATTTCAAGGCTTGTGTTAGTGTTGAGTTAGACCGCTCCTCTACTGATCCAACGGCAGCAACATCGTCCTCAACAGTTAAACATTTTATTCCTCCTGCCACAAATAATTTTCTAGGATTGATTACATTTTGGTTGATCCCTCTTTGGTTCAACATATCAGTACTATTGACATTCTCCCCATCTTGATGTCGGATCATTCACCGGTCATTTGTAACATCTCTATAAGTTCCAAATCCTATACATCCAGTAGATGGGGCTTTAATAATACAGTATTGTATGACACCATTTCCCAGTGATGGGTTGCAGCAGGAAGGGCATCCACTGTGTAAAACATGCTGGGTAAGTCTGCTGTGGCGACCCCCAGATTAATGGAGGGACTAAGCCGAAAAGAAAATGAATGTATGACACCATTTTTTTGGACCAACTCAGGCAAGAATAAAAATTTTTTTTGGAGCTTAACTCCCACTGTTGTAAACCACAGATATTGTGGGAAGTGGGAATAAATGTTTCTTAAGGGGTTACTTTATTTCATATTCCTCAAAGCCCTTATCACCCTGTTGCTTAAAAATGATAAAGATCCATTAAGTAGCTCAAATTATCGTCCAATATCTTTGATATCATCAGATGTTAAGATCTCAGCTAAAGTATTGGTTTCTCGACCAGAACCAAATATTGATAATATGAACCACTATGACCAGACTGGCTTTTTAAGGGGTCGTCTAGCATCAGATAACATGCGCCGGCTGATGCACATTATTATTATTTTTTTTTATAATTATTTATTAGGGATTTTTCACCTTTATTATGATAGGACAGTGGAGATTTCGGACAGGAAAGCATTTGGAGTAGAGAGAGGGGAAGGATTGGCAAAGGACCTCAAGCCGGGAATTGAACTCGGTCACCATGAGCACATCAATGCTATATGTTGGCACACAATATCACTAGGCTATTGGCGCCAACTGCTGCACATTTTTGACTATGCCCATAGCGGTAAAAACCTTTGATAGACTTTAATGGGACTATCTATGGACTGTTCTACAGAGATTTGGTCCCAAGTTTCTTAATATTGTAAAACCATTATTTAAATGTCCTACTGGCTCTGTGATAACAGGTTCCAGTCAATCACAGCTTTTTCCACTCAAAAAGGGTTGTCGACAAGGTTGCCTTTTCTCACCACTTTTATTTGCATTCTCACTAGAACCTATTGCACAAGCCCTCAGACAAAGCCAAACCATAATACCTTTAACTATTAATAACTCCCACCATCACATATCACTGTATGCCAATGACATTATGCTTTATCTTTCAGATGCAAGTTCTTGTCTAACAAAGGCTTTAAGATTATTCAATTTCTTAGCACCATGCCTGGATATAAAATTAATTGGGATAAATCATCCTTACAGGCGGTGAACACTATTCCTAAAGCAAACCCTCTTCCTAATTGTCTTACCTTTGCTAATTCTTGTACCTATCTTGGTATTAAAATCTCTGACTTTCTGTCAAGGGTTACTCAAACTAATTTTTATGATTAACATAGGTAGGACAACCTAAAATGTCAATGCAAGCCAGAATCAGTGTGATTAAATTGAACATTTTCCATTCCATGCTTCCATGTTCTCCCCTACCTGTTTTTTTTTTTTTTTTTTTTTAAAGAAATGGATTCATTAATTAATGAATTCAACACGGCTGTCTTGCTCTCCCTAATTTATGGCACTATTATCTCACTTTTCAAATTAGGGCCATGCGCATCTGGATGGACACCAACTCCAAAGTACCTTAGAGGAGTATTGAATCTGATTATGTTTCCCCCCATATAGACTTCAAGATTTGCCTCTTGTTGGAGTAGAGTCCAGAAATTTACATCAGCAATGCAGAAACATTATCTCAACTACTTTAAAAACTTACTTTAATGCAGGGAAAACTACAGGTCACTTTAGAAAGTTCTTATGCCAGTCTCATCTTTGGAATAATCCTCATCTGTTATCTGGTAACCAACCTTTTAATTACCCTTCCTGGTCCTCAAAAGGTGTGCATACGCTTGGTGACATGTTCAATAGCAGTGGTCTGTACACTTTTCAGGACATCCAGACAGATTATTCCTTGCCAGCTACCTCCTTTTTTATTAAGTTTGAAGTTATGGTCAGCAATGAAAGCATACGGCGTGCCATGGGACTCATGATTAGATGATCGCCCATTGTTAAAGTGGATTAAATATACTTCATGGTACAGTCTCCTTCATATAGAAAAGGCTACTTGAATGTTTATACAAGCCCCTGAATGTCATGGTCTGTCACCTGCATGTTGTCGTCACGTTCACTTGTTTTGATTTCTCGGCGCACATGGCGTTATTTTGACAGCTCGCCATGTGCTCCGCTTTCTCACCCCACCCACTTGTCATTCTACTCATTAGATCATTAGTTCATTCACACCTGCCTGTAGTTTACCTTCATTAGTCTTCTTATTTATTCCTCTCGTTCTCACTGCCCTGTACCTTATCGTTCGCGTGCCTTACCTTACAATCCTGTTTTAGAAATCTTGTCCAGTCCTGTCTCGTCCTGTTTCTGTTTAGGCTCCAGTGCCAGTCTTTAATGTTGTTCTTGGATTTCCGCCTTTTTCTCTTTAGTCAGATTGTCCCTGCTGCTGATCAGCCGCGGCTTCCTCACCTCTCTGCACTTCCTGCTCTAGTTCCCCTCTACCGCCCACCAGCGATCTTCCTCTCCAACCGACATTCACTCCACCTGCTCTCTCTCGTCCTGGCCGCCGGCACACCGGCATTAACCCCTTGCTGACTGACGGTTTGGATTGGCGTGCGCCTCCCGCTGGAACATTTTTGCTCTCACTTTTCTTTTGCATTGACTTTATTTACTGACGGCTTGGACTGCCGTGCGCCTCCTGTTGGGACAGTTGGAATTGCATTTAGTTTTCTTTTGCTTTACACTATTTATTGGCATCTTAGACTGCTGTCTGCCCTCTATAGGCCATCCTTGGTTTTTTTTATATATATTTTTTTATCCCTCTGTGGGATTTCCAGCCCCCTCTGCTGGAGGTTTTTTTTATTGCCCAGTCAGCAAGATAAATAAAATTATATTTTGACCTGCACCTGAATCCTCTCACCTTCTTCCCTGACACTGAAGATATTAGCTATTGGTCAAATATCTGACTTGCCTTCAAAAATCTCTTGAACATTCTTATCCATTTTAAAACTGCACACAAAATGTATTGTACACCATACAAACAATATCTTATGAAACTTTTACCAAATCCGAACTGCTGTCTGTGTAACAATAATTCTAATGGTACTTTTTTTGCATATGTTTTGGGACTGTTTGGTTATATCCAAATTCTGGAAACATGTAGTTCAAATACTTTAAAATATCACAAAATTGCACCTTCCTCTTGATCCCTGCCTTTTGTTGTTAAATGATGAGTCTCATTATAACTTTACATAAGTTGAGAAAAGACTGTCTGGCTTCACTGCGGCTAAAAAATTTTTTACAGCAATGGTTTACTCCTGACATAGATCTTAAAAGATTCTGCCTGTTCTCTTTTCATAATATTGTTTGTTTAGAATGCAGCATTGCAAGAATTATCAGGGCTAAAATACATACTTTGACTTAGACCCAAGCTTTAAAATTACTTTTCTAAATGGAAGATGCATCACCTCTATGTAATTACATGTTGCTGTTGGTTAACTGTATGATGTATTTGTTTTAAATGCATATATTTAGAAGTATATTTCCTGTTTATATTCATCTTTATATATTCGTACTTTCATCCTTGCTTTATGCTATCATTTTTAGATAAATAAAAAACAATCGCTAAAAAACCCCGACATAACTCACTCCAAAATTTAGAGGTAAACTGAGTTCCTCTGACAGAAACCATGA
Source organism: Danio aesculapii (assembly GCF_903798145.1). Lineage (NCBI taxonomy): Eukaryota > Metazoa > Chordata > Actinopteri > Cypriniformes > Danionidae > Danio > Danio aesculapii. The sequence continues at coordinate 19,195,788 of NC_079448.1, read as the reverse complement.
CGGCCGGGTGTCCATGTATATGAAAGACATGAACAATGACAGCAACTGCTGTCTCTTGGCTGAGGGTAATTTGGGCAGAGGAATAAAATGAGTAGCCTTCGAAAACCGGTCCAGTATGGTCAAAACAACCGTATTGTCACCGGATGGCCACCTGTGACAAAATCTAGCGATATGTGTGACCAGGGTCTCGAAGCCAAAACAAAATATATCACGAACCATAGCTGGCCACCAGAATTACTGTTTAACAAGAAATATAGTGCAACTCACCCCTGGATGACAAGCCACTTTAGAAGAGGTTCCCCATCGAAGGACGTCAGGGCGAATCTGCTCTGGCACAAACAAACGACTCGGTCGGCATCCGGGCGGGAGCGTTACCCCATCCAAGGCAGAGCGACCATTGGATTCAATCTCCCATGTTACAGCAGAAATAACAATCTTCTGTGGAACGATGGGGTTGAGGGTCGAATTGCGATCAGAAAACTAAAAAAGACGGGATAGCGCATCAGGTTTGGTGTTTTTAGAACCTGATCGATAAGAAATGGTAAAATCAAAATGTCCGAATAATAATGCCAACCGAGCCTGCCTAGAGATCAAACGTTTGGCGGACTTGATGTACTCAAGGTTTTCGTCATCGGTCGAAACAATTAAAGGCATGACGGCACACTTCCAACACAAGTTTTGACTGCTCCCTATTACCAAGGTCATAATTTTGTTCACGACGAATAATCGATGACAATAAAACGCACAAGGGTGCATCTTGCCATCTAAGGGGGAACGCTGGGACAGGACGGTGCCCACCCCCACCCTTGATGCATCAACATCCACCACAAACTGCCAAGATGGATCAGGGCAACGAAAATCAGTGCGGAGAAAAAACGGAACTTCAATTTTGTTAACGCAATTTGTGCTACATTCGGACACCCGAACTAAATTTTGGAGGAGGTTAAGTCAGTCAGGTGTGGCGAGCTGGCTGAAATTGCAAATAAAATGGCGGTAAAAATTGGCAAAGCCCAGAAACCTCTGCAGTTGGCCAATTTACCACAGCCTGAATCTTCTCTGAATCCATACGAACCCCCTCAGTTGACACAATGTGCCACAAGAATGAAACAGACTGTGCATGAAAAACGCATTTCTCCACCTCGACATAAAGCCCATTCTCTAGCAGCCTCCGAAGCACTCATCTTCTGTGTTGCACATGTTCCTGGAGAAAATGAGAGAATATAAAAATGTCATCCAGGTAGACATAAATGAACTGATCTATCATATCTCTCAACACTTCATTGGCGAGTACATTGAAGATTGTTGGGGCGTATTAGAACACAATATTCAAATGCCCCCTGGGGGTATTAAAAGCAGTTTTTCATTCATCGCCCTCTCTTATACAGACCAAATGATAAGCATTACAGAGATCTAATTTTATGAAGAAGGACGCCCCCTGCAGACTCTCAAAGCCTGAAGACATCAACGACAAGGGGTAAGTATTCCTTACCATAATGTTATTCAGCCCTCGATAGTCAATAGATGCGGGAAGAGAACCATTCTTCTTCACAAAAAAGAACCCCGCTTCTGCTGGTGAAGAAGAGGGACAGATGATCTTGGCTGCTAGACAATCAGAAATATATTTCTCCATGGCCTCCCTCTCAGAAACAGAAAGTGAGTATAATTTTCTCTTAGGCGGAGACATACCTGGCAATAAGTCTATAGCATAGTCATAGGGACGGTGAGGAGGCAGAGAAGCAGCTTGAGAACTACTGAACACTTTCTTCAGGTCAAGGGACTCACTGGGCACGTTTGACAGGTCCACACACTCCTCTTGAAACACAGAACAAGACACAGAAGAAGAAGATGAACGACAAGGTACATGACACTGATCACTCCAAGATATAACAGTGTTTTGGCCCCAAGTAATATGTGGTCTGTGAAGAACCAACCACGGATGTCCAAGAAGTACTGGTGTACTTGAAGTGTCTGTCAAAAAAAAGATATTAGTTTGGAATGATTGCCGGTTGTAATCAGTCTGATGGGAACTGTGGAGTGAGTAATAGAGGTGAGAAAGCCCACGGAGGGCGTGCACGACAATGGGCTGAGTCAGAGGAATCACCAGAAACTTTGACTTAAAAGCAAAACTAGTGTCAATAAAATTCCCGTCCGCCCCAGAATCCACAAGTGCCTGACAATTCAGTGTCTTATCTGCCCATCACCAAGTTACAGGAAGGAAAGTGACAGCCACAGTAGATTCCTTAAGATTAATCCCACATGTCAGTAACCTACTGATGGGCGGGACTTTTTTAAAGACATGATACCATGCTGTGTCCCGCTCCTCCACATGAAAAAAACAAAGACCCTCCGCTTGTCTTCACTGCTTGTCCTGCAATGAAAGTCGAGATCTGCCCAGTTGCATGGGTTCTGTTTCAGGGACTGCTGTCTTTGCAGCTCCAGGAAGGGGGAGCTGAAAAGCTCCAGGACCCTGTGACGTCATCTGCCTATGACATCTGTCTCTCCTGGTTAGGCGATTGTCAACTCGACGGCCAAATTGATGAGACCATCCAAAGTCTTGGGAAGGTCTAACATATATACTTCATCCTTGATGTGCTCTGAGATGCGATGTAAAAACATATTCCACTGAGCCTCTGCATTCCATCCACACTCAGCAGCCAAGGTGCTCCAAGTGCCCTGACATAACTTGCCAAAAAGTTGTGCCGCCTCTCTTGCAGAGGCTGCCGCGTCGAAGAGTTTCTTAAGCTCCTTCGTAAATAAATCAAAGGATGTACAACAAGGAAGCTTTTGACTGCTAACTTGGGGCACTCCATGGAGAACAGCGCTGTCTGTAACGCGATGTACAAAGTACACTTGGTGAAAAAAGATTGGCACAATAGATGTTACCCAACGTAAGAAGTAGGTAGAGGAAGATAAAGGATGTGCCGGTTCTGGAGCAGAAATCGTAGATGAAGCAGGTGTGTCTTCTGATGCGAGGACCCTTCCTGTGAGCTGCTCGAGTTGAGAGGTAAGAGCAGTTACTTGTGTGACGAGACTGTGAACAACTTGGTTAGTTGCAGTCATTACTTTCTCCTGATGGTCAATCCGGGCATTACTGTGTGAAAGAAATTCTATGACTTGCATGACACTTGCTGGATCCATGTCATGGTCTGTTTGTTCTATGACATTAGGGTAATGATACAAAGTCAAATGGATCCAAATGCAAGTGAAAGTTTATTAACAATAAAGAGTTTAACAATACTGCAGACAGTGTGCAATAGCAGCATGGAAGATAGTCGTAGAAACAGGAATCACATCAAGACATCAAGGAGGCCAGCCCAAGCAGATCCTGGCAAGACAAAGAGAGATGTACAAAGTACAGAATGACCCTATCCAGGGTGATCTCTGGAACTGCTGATTAGTCCTGCTGATCACATAATATAAACAAACCACGCATGTTGATGCGTGAAGCAGTTAAGTAAAGTGATCAGGCAGAACTGATTGAACATAGCATGCACGTGGGGTACAGCAACTACCAGAAGCAACTGATTCAAGTCAGATATATCAAGCTTCACACACAAAACTGTAAACACTGCAGTAAAAATGGATGCTTTGTACATTGACTACAGAAAAACTAATTGAACTGGCTCAATCCCTTGAAATCCATATAGATGCAAATGTCACACGCCTTTCCCTGGATAGTCTGCTAAGTAGTTATCAGCTTCGAAAAGATTTGGAGAAACTTGAGGATGGGGGCATGGCAAAACAGCTAAATGTAAATGAGAAACTGAGCGAGATGACGTTAACTGACTTTAAAACATCTGCACAAACAAATTTGCCTGCTGAATAAGTGTTACCAAGGACAAGAAATCATTGTTGCAGTTAATCAGACTACTCCAGGCCTTCATTTACACAGCTACCTGGAAGGAAAGACAGATTTGACTCTAACGATGTTAAGACAAACTATTCATTCTCATTACCAAGAACAGAATGCAAGAGAGTTATATAAACAACTGACTGCAGAATCACAGCATCCGAAAAAAATGCCTCAAAAGTTCATCATACATGTGCCTGACCTGAGGCAAAAATTATCTTTACATCACAAGAAGATGAGTCAGGTTTGGGATGACCCAGCACTTGTACAGAATATTTTTCTTCACACTGTGTTAACAGGTTTACAGAATGACCGTATTCAGGGTAATCTCCAACCATATCTGACAGACACAACAGTCACAGACGAGACACTGTTGGTGAATGTAGCATGCTCCCACGAGGCTAAGAGGCAGAGTAAAAGAAAAGGTGAATGACGTGCCAGTATAAATGCCACTAAGTCAAGTGAACCAGTCCTACAGTCAAAGAGCAAACAACAGGTGCTAAAAATTTATTTGATGTTACAGTTTAAAAGTTTGAGTGAGGAAGTCATGCAGTCATGCAGAGGAATCAATGCAGCAACAATGCGCTGTGGTCAACAGTGATGTCTTACCTCTAAAAACAACCCATCAGTCCACCTCAGAAGGGAATCAGATGCTGCAAAATCAGGTTTGAAGAGCAACAGATAAGTGAACAACAGCAGTACTCATTTAAAGCCCCTCATTTCACACCATAATCATATCAACGAGAAGTAAGTCCAATGCCAGCACAGTATGTCTAACCAACCCAATCATCTGTTTACGCAGCTCAAGAGTTCTATCCACAACAGTTTCACGCAGAGTCACAATCATACCTAACAATGCCCCAGCCACAATGTTTCCAGCTGCACCAACAGCCACGTCCTTCAATGCTAAGGCTGTATTTTCATTGTCAGCAAGCGCGATCAACTGAACTGTGCACCACTGTGGCAGCAATGAACCTTTTTTGGCAGGTTGCAAAGAGAGACGTTATCGAACACAGAGTAGATTACTGTTAAACGGGGACTGGTTGCCACCGTGGGACAGGGAGTAACCATCCAAGTAAAATTGTACCTTTCACACACAGAAAGTGAAAGTGTTGAATTACAGCCAGAGATCATCTCTTCTGAGTGTGGTCCAATGTCTGAGTATTAAGTCAATAAACATTTGCCTGCGACTGTGATTCTGGTCAGTAAGCAATGATTAGTAACCTTGCACCACATACACGATTCAGGCTGACCCAGCAGAACCCTCAATGACCAAAGCAGACCAAAGAGATTAAAGGGTGCTAAGAGACATGATTTCTCAAGTTTTGACATGCACTGACATTTGTGTTGTTTTCAGTATGTTAAAAACATATTAATGGCTAAAGTGTGATAAACACTGTAAACAGCACAAGCTGGGCTACAATATTACCTAAGCAGCATGTATGCATGTGTTTGTTTTTGAGAAAAAAACGTTTATGGGTGGTTAGTGAAAAACTGAAATTTTGAAGTCACTGAAACAAGGCCGTGAAACACATAGAGAACATTTGTTCACAAGACTTTTGAGAAATGTCTCTTGTAGCCTAGTGTTTTTGTTTCAAAATGATGTGAGAATCATCTTGTTTACTTGCTCACAAAAAACAATATGATGAATTACATTTTCTAAGTCACTTTTGGAGTGAAAATGGTCTATGCGAGAAGGTGTGAACTATCATTGCTAATGCAGTGATTCACACCTGAGAAGACAAAGACCTGCATAATGAGCCACCAGACAGGTATGTGACTAAGAGGGTAGAGTTTCAAGAAAGAATCTAAGAAAAAAATAAGTTTATATATTTTTTTGTTTGCAGTTTATTTAAAATATATTTAACTATCACACTGTACACTGTATCAGTACACTGTATAAAACTCTGTAAACTTACATGTAGAAAATCTACTGATAAAGTTACTTAGGAGAAGCACTTTAGCATCGAGAGCAACACTGTGTAAGTACATTCAGACCTGTTTTCAGTTGCTGTGTTGGGTTAGAGAACACTTAGACTTGTTTTCAGCTGGTTGTGTATGGTTGTAGGACATTTAAAATAGTTTTCAGCTATCTGTGTTTAGTACTGGAAAGTTTAGCCACTGTTTGCTTTGTTACTGTAAGAGCTTGTGTGTCGAGCCGGACGTTTTTTCGCGCCTGCCGCTGCAGTTTCGGGTGATTTTTACTCTCAAGACGTGCCCAGCTGAGCTCAATCAGCAAAGCGCTCAGGGGTGTATATAAGTGGCTAGTCTCACCGCGGCAGCGGCCGTGGCAGCCTCGTGTGAAGACCGACGAGAGTAAAGACCATCAATTCTACCTGTGCGACTCCACCGAGCAAAGACACCGACAAAGCACTTGAGTACTTTTTCTTTATTATTTTATTTTATCTCTGCACTCATTATTGTTTTCCTTGCACTTTTATTATGTGTTTACTAATTCCTGTTGTTACTAACACTCGCAAAGCACGGGAGGTACGCTACAGGCGCAACCCTCACAACCTTCGATCAATTCATGTATCTTCTATTTCACAACTCTCTCTCTCTCTGGGCCTCTGGAATTGTCAATCTGCTGTTAACAAGGCAGATTTTATTACCTCCATAGCCACTCATTCTGACTTTAATCTCATGGCTCTAACTGAGACCTGGTTGATACCGGAGGACACTGCTACACATGCAGCTCTTTCTACTAATTTCTCTCTTTCCCACACTCCTCGTCAGACAGGGAGAGGGGGTGGGACTGGACTACTGATTTCCAAAGAATGGAAATTCACTCAGAGACCGTCCCTACCAAAAATCAGCTCCTTTGAATTCCATGCAGTCACCATTATCCACCCCTTCCACATAAATATGGTTGTCATCTACCGCCCACCGGGTACATTAGATCACTTCTTAGATGAACTGGATGTTCTTCTCTCATCTTTTTTCTTATTATGACACTCCCTTGTTGGTGCTAGGTGACTTCAACATTCACATTGAAAGACCTCAAGCTGCTGACTTCCAGACTCTGCTTGCATCTTTTGACCTCAAAAGAGCACCTACTTCTGCGACTCACAAATCAGGTAATCAGCTAGACCTTATTTACACTCGACATTGCCTCGCTGATCAAACACTAGTAACTCCACTACAAACATCGGATCATTTCCTTCTCTCTCTCAACATCCACATTACTCCTGAGCCGCCACACACTCCAACTCTAGTTGCCTTTCGCAGAAACCTACGCTCTCTCTCACCCAATAGACTATTCACCATTGTTTCAAACTCTCTTCCTCCATCTTGCAAACTCTCTGCACTTGATATGAACAGTGCCACTGATACACTCTGCTCCATGCTAGCATCATGTCTAGACAGACTATGTCCTCTTACATCCAGGCCAGCCCGGGCCAGTCCTCCTGCACCCTGGCTCTCTGATGTTCTCCGTGAGCATCGCTCAAAACTTCGGGCTGCTGAGAGAATTTGGCGAAAATCCTGAACAGCTCATAACATACCAAACTCTTCTGTCTTCTTTCTCGGCTGAGGTTACTTCTGCTAAGCAGACATACTTCCGTCAGAAAGCCAACAGTGCCACCAATCCTCGCTTACTTTTTAAAACGTTTTCCTCCCTCCTCTATCCTCCTCCTCCACCCGCATCCTCCGCACTCACTACTGATGACTTTGCTACATTCTTTTGCACCAAAACTGCAAAAATCAGTGCTCAATTTGCTGCACCTACAACAAACACACAAGATACACCACACACACTCACCTCTTTTTCCCAGCTCTCTGAGTCTGAGGTGTCCAATCACGTGCTATCAAGCCATGCAACCACCTGTCCGCTTGATCCCATTCCCTCTCATCTCTTGCAAGCCATTTCTCCTGCAGTCATACCAACACTGACTCACATAATTAACACATCTCTTGACTCTGGTCTATTCCCTACTTCATTTAAGCAGGCTAGGGTAACCCCACTGCTAAAGAAACCCAACCTGGATCAGACGCTACTTGAAAACTACCAACCGGTATCCCTGCTTCCATTCATGGCCAAGATTTTGGAGAAAGTAGTGTTCAATCATGTCCTGGACTTTCTTACTCAAAACAACCTCATGGACAACAAGCAATCCAGCTTTAAGAAAGGCCACTCAACTGAGACTGCCCTGCTCTCGGTCGTGGAGGATCTCAGACTGGCTAAAGCAGACTCTAAATCATCTGTCCTCATCTTGCTGGATTTATCAGCTGCTTTTGACACTGTAAGCCACCGGATCCTGCTATCTACGCTTGAGTCACTGGGCGTCGCAGGCACTGTTATTCAATGGTTCAGTTCTTACCTCTCGGACAGGTCATTCAGGGTGTCTTGGAGAGGAGAGGTGTCCAACCTACAGCATCTAAACACTGGGGTACCTCAGGGCTCTGTTCTTGGGCCACTTCTCTTCTCTATCTACACGGCATCTTTAGGAACAGTCATCCAGAAACATGGATTTTCCTACCACTGCTATGCTGATGATACCCAGCTATACCTCTCTTTTCACCCTGATGATCCCTCGGTTCCAGCTCGCATTTCAGCCTGCCTGTCAGACATTTCACAATGGATGAAAGATCATCATCTTCAGCTTAACCTCGCGAAAACGGAAATGCTTGAAGTTTCTGCCAACCCGACTCTACACCATAACTTTTCAATCCAGATGGATGGGGCAACCATTACTGCATCCAAAATGGTAAAAAGCCTTGGAGTAACGATTGATGACCAACTAAACTTCTCTGACCACATTTCTAGAACTGCTCGATCTTGCAGATTCGCACTCTATAACATCAGAAAGGTCCGACCCTTCCTATCTGAACATACAGCTCAACTCATTGTTCAAGCTCTTGTTCTCTCCAAACTGGACTATTGCAACTCTCTAATAGCCGGGCTTCCAGCTAATTCTATCAAACCTCTTCAGCTGCTTCAGAACGCTGTAGCACGAGTGGTTTTGATGAACCCAAAAGAGCACATGTCACTCCGCTACTCACCCGTTTGCACTGGCTGCCAGTTGCTGCTCGCATCAAATTCAAATCTCTGATGTTTGCTTACAAAGCAACCTCTGGCTTTCCTCCTTCGTATCTGCTCTCACTTCTGCAGATTTATGTGCCCTCCAGAAACTTGCGTTCTGTGAATGAATGTCGCCTCGTTGTTCTATCCCTAAGAGGGAAGAAATCACTTTCCCGAACTCTCACATTCAATCTGCCCAGTTGGTGGAATGAACTCCCTAACTACATCAGAACAGCAGAGCCACTTACTGTCTTCAAGAAACGACTAAAAACTCAACTGTTTAGTCTCCACTTTCCTTCCTAATCTTAACTGCCTCTCTGGCTATACCACTAACTGTACTCTCTCTCTCAAAAAAAAAAAAAAAAAAAAGTTACTAATGCTTAGCTTCTTAGACTTTACACACCTGAAACTTGTCTATAGCACTTGTTCACTGCTGCTCTTATAGTTGTGTAAAATGCTTCCTTGTCCTCATTTATAAGACACTTTGGATAAAAGCGTCTGCTAAATGACTAAATGTAAATGTTATAAATACATTTTACATATAACTTAAGTCCTGCACTTGAATTTACACATGAAACATTGTGTACAGATGACACATTCAGGGCAAAATCAACAATGTAAATATGAAGAGTGTAAGATAATATAGGGTGTAAGGTTTGTAAAAGCCAAGTGTGAGCATCACATGGTCTTAGCTGTGGTCCAGGTTCATGAAGGAATCTCAGAGCCTGTGGATCCATGTCAGCATCAGTCTCTCTTTACCGCTGTTGTTTTCACATCTGGAAAAAAAAAATAAGCAAGCTCTTTATGTAGCGGACTTCGTCCCTCACCACAACGAATTCCCCGACACCACTGGCTTTGGTGGATCACGTCTGCAGTTTATTAAAGACAGGACAGTATTAATCACCACACTGACACACTCTCAGTTCTCTGTTCTGTCTCACTCAAGTCCAAATCTGTTCTCATTTAAAGAGCCCATATTATGGGTTTTTGAAAATGCCCTTCCATGTAGTGTGTCACACAGCTCTAAGTGAAGTGAAATGTCCAGCTAAGGCTTAAATCTGTAAGTGTACAGTGTTTAAAACTATTGATTCATCTATAAAAGAGTCGACTCATAGTGCTTCAAACGAGTCGTCTTGATAACGAGTCATTAGGTGTTTCGTGATGACGCGGCTACGAAACAGAAGTAGTTGTGCGCGCAAACCTGGGAGATTTGAAACCTGCGGCCCCGCCCACTAACAGAAAAAAAGTCACACACACACACACACACACACACACACAGACAGACACCGGTCGAATGAAGTCACGCTGTGCAGATGGATATACTTGACAGTTCACCCAAAGATAAAACCTCAGCAATATAGCCTAGCCTTGAGCAGTTCTAGTGCTTCTGAAAACATGCTTACAAAGAAGACTTCATCAGTTTGTAAAAGGAAGGATCAGCAAAGACTTTCAGAACATGGATCAGTGCATCATGGATCAGTTTCTTCCCCCATTTCACAAGTGTAAGTACGTGCGATTAAAACTGTTGCCTCGTTTACTCTAGCTTGCAAATTATGTATATAGTTGTGTTTTGTTACTTGTAACTGTGTGTACTGTATCAGGTTAACTCTATATATTCTCATATCGCGTGTAAAGCCACATTGAAAACGCGACGCGTGCGGTCAAGCTCAAAATAATTCAGCTCAGGTTCGAGGTGAGGTGTCTAAATTGCACCCAGCAAGCTGAACTGGCGCTCTAGGGGTGTGTGTGTGTGTGTGTGTGTGTGTGTCTCCTCTTAGGAGCGGGTGGTGAGGGAGGTGTCGCCGACGCCGCCGCACCCTCTCTATTCTGGACGCGCCGGCCCTGTGTGTGTGTGTGTGCGTGCGTGCATGTGTGTGTGTGTGAAACGAGCTGGTAGACTGAAGGGCTAGGAGATCTCCTCGCCAGTTCTTGGACTTTTTGCTCAATAAAATAGTTAGTCGTCAGTATTTTCTAATCCATCGTCTGTATTTACATTCACTCACTGGCAGCCAAAATCCACTATAAAGCGTGTGTGCACTGTGACTACTTTTATATTGTTGATTAGCAGCTGGGCATTTCACTCTGTCTAGCGCTGAAGCCTTGTCCGTGTCGACCAATCGCAGCAGGCTGTCATCGGTCCAATCAGCGCAGATTAGCTTCGCGCTCAGGAGGAGTTTGGTAACAAATGAATCGCTGAACGATTCATATGGGAGTCGCTGGGATAATTAGGTAAAACTAAATGCAGATTATAAGATCATCAAAGTGTTTTTTGACCCTGCATGCATATTAGACTGTTGTTGGAGACCCTTACAACCTAAATATGACCCTATTTCAAGTATAATATGGGCTCTTTAGCAATAAACTCTTTTTACATCAAACATTTGTTTCTCTTGTTTTCTTTAAACACACAATAGACATCACATACACACAAAGTTGCATAACATAATAACAATAATATAAATAATTTAATAATATTATATATTAATAAGTAACCTTTATATATTTCTACATATAATCTCATACATTGAAAATAAAGAAACTTATTTCAGTCTATCATCAAATACAAATTGGATCGTATAGTATAAAGTATAGTATATTTTAACCTAATCGACTATATTTTAAAGAACCCATATTATACATGAAATAGGGTCATATTTTGGTTGTAAGGGTCTCCAACAACAGTCTAATATGCATGCAAGGTCTAACAACACTTTCATGGTCTTATAATCTGCATTTATTTTTACCTAATTATTCCAGCGACTCTCATATGAATCGTTCAGTGATTCATTTGTTCCCAAACCCTTCCTCAGCGCGAAGCTAATCTGCGCTGATCGGACCGATGACAGCCTGCTGCGATTGATCGACGACACTGACAGGCTTCAGGGCGAGACAGAATGAAATGCCCAGCTGCTAATCTACAATATAAAAGTAGTCACAGTGCATACACGCTTTATAGTGGATTTTGGCTGCCAGTGGGTGAATGTAAATACAGACGATGGACTAGAAAATACTGACGACTAACTCTTTTATCAAGCAAAAAGTCCAAGAACTGGCGAGGAGATCTCCTAGCCCGTCACAGTCTACTTGCTCTTTTCACAAACACACACACACACACAGGGCCAGCGCGTCCAGAATAGAGACGGCGCAGCTGCGACACCTCCCTCACCACCCGCATCCTCAGTTATATCCGCGATTAAATACATCATTTGCAAACTAGAGTAAACAAGGCAATAATTTTAATCGCACGTACTTACACTTGTGAAATGGGGGAAGAAACTAATCCATGATGCACTGATCCATGTTCTGACAGTCTTTACTGATCCTTCCTTTAACAAACCGATGAAGTCTTCTTTGTAAGCATGTAATTTCCAGAAGCACTCGATGTGCTCAAGGCTGGGCTATATTGCTAAGGTTTCATCTTTGGGTGAACTGTCAAGTATATCCATCTGCACAGCGTGACTTCATTCGACCGGTGTCTGTGTGTGTCTCTGTGTGTGTCTGTGTGTGTGTGTGTGACTTTTTTTCTGTTAGTGGGCGGGGCCGCAGGTTTCAAATCTCCTGGGCTTGCGCGTCCAACTACTTGTGTTTCGTAGCTGCGTCATCACGAAACACCTAATGACTCGTTATCAAGACGACTCATTTGAAGCACTATGAGTCGACTCTTTTATAGATGAATCAATAGTTTTAAACACTGTACACTTACAGATTTAAGCCTTAGCTGGATATTTCACTTCACTTAGAGCTATGTTACACACTACATGGAAGGGCATTTTCAAAAACCCATAATATGGGCTCATTAACCTTTCATCACGGAGCACATCCACATCATACCTGTCTTACTCAAGTCCAAATCTGTTCTGACGAGAGCGGGATGGGAGCTAAAGGAAGTGACATCACTCAACATAAAACAAAAGTGAACATTTTTCATATACTTTTATAAGGTAATTAATAATTTTATTTGAACGAAAATGAAAATAATAAGAAAATAAAAATATTTATTTATAAAAACAAATTAAAGTTCACTGGAACAGTCCAAACAAAATCACTATGTCTACATAAACTACATTAATAACATTTTTGTGATGTTCACTGATACTAGTTTTTTTTAACCTAATAAGATTAGATTTACCTAATAAACTTAGTTAATACATAGGAATTATAAACTGAACAACAGCTGTTTTGTAAACCAAACTGTCATAGCTTAGCATATGCATACTTGATGAGAGAACAGAATGCAAATAACAAATATGCTATATTTGCTACAAATAACACTATCAACCACAAATAAGTTTACCATACTCACAGGAAAAATTATTAGTAATTTATAGTGAATAATGTAGTTGTTTTGAACCTTATAATAGAGAAAGTGAAGTCTTCATTGCTCTCCAGTAACGTTACCATGCAAAGTAGTGTGCGTATCTATAAAAAAGCTTGTCGTTTGATGCCATGTCTTGGAGAGGCTGTACATTATTACCTGGCTTACCTCAGTTCATTTCCATATACATCACATTAGCTGTATTGAGGCGATACAGGAGAATCCGTACCAGTCCTTACTTTTTTTCAGATTACATGAAAAGAGATTATTTGTTTTCGACTTGAATTGGTTAATGCAAAAGTAGACATATCAAGCTTTCTATAGATATATCTCTCATGCGTGTTTGTTGAGTATTTGCTGAGTTTCAGTTCATTTTATTGACGTGTTTTTCTGACGTGGTCTACATGTTGTGTGCGTGTCATGCACTTGTAATGTCAAAGCCTTGTTGGCATGGTAGCATTAACTCTAATGAGCTCAGACTGAGAAACTAGACAGCATTGGTTTCATACTGATTACTTAATCAAACAGTATTTGTTTTCAATATGCACTCGCTGCATTTAAAAGTAGATACTTCAAACTTTCTGTAGATATGTCTCATGTCTGTGTGTTTTGTTTTCGTGGAGTTTCAGCGCATTTTACTGACGCGTTTCTAAAAAAAGTTCACAGAAAGCAAAAAGACAGAATGCTTACCCTGTTTTTTTTCCTTATTTTGCAGAAGCACACACGTTTGTTGTCATTGTGAGTGCACACAATAAAAACTAGACACTTAACAGATTCAATTGATGTATTGATCTTATCTGTACAATCAAAACTGAAAGTGTAATTTAAGTTCTTTTCGGTGTGATGAGGAGGAGATGTTTCAAAACGCGTATACACGGTCTTCGGACCCTGGGGGTTAAGGTTATGCTACATTAATTCTATTTCAAGCTTTGCTTTTTTTTAATGGCTAGTGTTTTTTTTAAGCAGTATGAGTTCCATCTTCATGTGACTTTATTTGTCTTTGAAGATTGACCTTATAAAGCTACATTATAATTAAAATAAATACATAAAGTATTGTTCTGTGATACAATAATAAGATTCAAATATGGAAAACTGCAGAAAAATTGTTACATTGCTTGCACGTTGAGGAAGAAGGAACTTCATCTGCATGCAAAATAAAAAGTATAAAAAGCAACTATAGGTACCTGACAACAATCACTAACAACGGTGACAGACTGTATGGTTTAAGGTCCAATAATTCAACCACTGATTAACTTTTATTAAGGGACAGAGCAGCTTCTCGGAGTTATTGGGTGGCCCCTAGCAGTTAGGCAAGCCTCAGCCTTTCTATTAGCTATATGAAAGAAAGAATATTCTAGTGTTTAATACTGTAACAAACAGGACTAGTAACCACTCATCCAGCCAGCAGAGGGAGCCTTCGCCTGAATTCTGACTGCCTGTTCTTTGTTGGTTACTTCCTGTTCGGTGGCCATATTAACCTGGCCACACCAAACACTCAGTGTGAAGTATTGCCTGTATCTTCTGCATTACCAAGCATTTTCTCCTTGAGTTGTACTGCCTTTCTGTTCTGACCTTTGTGCCTGTTTTGTTGACCACTGCTCTTGGATTACTGTTTTTGCCTTGACTGCCTTGTTTGGACTGTCTGTTTGTTTCTCTGAATCGTGCATGCTTTACTGACTACGATTGTAGTGATTGTTTGTGATTTGGATTTGTTTGCTGAGCACTATTAAACTTCTGCACTTGGATTTAATCTGTCTCCATGTCGTCATCACCGCCATTGTCACAGATGTCACAGAATACTTCGCCTAACATGGATCCAGCAGAAGTTTCTCAGGTACAGACTACATGTGCTTATCAAAGTGAGTTATTAAAGGGATATCAGGAACAACTGATGCAATTATCAAATGTCAATGATCATCTCACTCAATACATCTGGTCACTTCCTTCTCCTCAAAGCTCTCCGGTAAGATTAGCTTTGCCTAACAAATTTGATGGCTCACCTGAGCAATGTCGTGGGTTTGTTCGCCAGTGTAAAATATTCTTTACCAGCCAACCTTATACTTATGCACAAATACTTAGAAGTGTGCAGTGTTATTGTCATTGCTAACCGGACGAGACCTAGGTTGGGCATCAGCGGTTTGCGAGAGTGATGCTAACATACAAACGTCGTTTGATTATTTCATCTCCCTGGACGAGGTGTTTGCTTATCCTGAAGAGGGGCAGGATATTTCTGAACTTCTCCTAAATATAAAACAAGAAGCACGCACAGCAGCTGATTGCGCTTTTGAATTTAGAACGCTGACAGCTCAAAGTGGATGGAATGAAGTTGCCCTCAAAACAGCATTTAAATGGGGATTAAATATGAAAATACAAACCAAACTAGCCTGCAAAGTTGTGGATACGACATACAGTGAGTTCATCACCCTGGCCATCAAGATAGATAATTTTCTACATGTGGTGCAGACTTTTCCCCGGAGGGTGATTTATTTACAATAGTGTATGGTGAATAGGGGTGCGAAGGTGCTCTTCTGGCCAGGAAGCGTGCAGGTGTTCCGGGGATAGAGAGTGAGGCCGTGCTGGGTTGGATAGTGATTCACCAGGTTAGCTGCTCGAGTCCGCTGGGAGAAAAGAGAGAGGCACAGAGGTTAGCGCTGGAGTCATTCGGAGAAATGAAGGTCATCCTTGGTTGTTCAGACGCTGCTTATATCTGTGTCGCTTGATGACTCCCAGCTGTGGTTGATCAGCTGTGATGAGGCAGCTGGGATGAATTTGGGACCATGGCGACATTGCATCAGTATACTCGCCACAATAGCCACAGACACCAATATAAACAACGATCAACCAACCTGGGACAAGGCCAGACATGCCCGGACACTCTACAACCCAGGCAAATGGCAGCCGCTTGTCTTTCAACTGAAGAAAGAGAGCATTGTCAGCGTGAAAACCTGTGTTTCTACTGTGGAGAGGAGGATCATCGCTGTTTTCTGCCCCCACAAGACCAGACAATCCTCCCGAGCTAAACACAGTGTGAGTACCATTGAACTTCCTACTTTTTCTATCCAGAGTGGTGAGTTAAGCTTTGATACTACCTCTTAAAGGGTTTCAGCATTAATGGGTCAGCAGTAAATGTAATTAGCCAAGAACTAATCAACGCATTAAATGCTACAACATTCCCCTGTGTCCCTGCCATCAACATAACCACCATTGACAACGGTACTATTGGTTCCGGAATAACAGCCATTACTCAACCCATGTCACTTCGCTTTGGACTCTTCCATAAGGAGACCATAACTTTCTATGTAGTCAACTCATGTAAATATGAAGTAATTTTGGGTCAGCCCATGGCTAACCATCCATGACCCAACCTTTTCCTGGAATAAAGGTGAACTGGTCAACACATTGCCAACAACACTGCTTTGCTCACCTCTTGTCTCTGCCTTGCCTATCCACTAGCATAGAAAGCCTAGAAGTCCAGTCACGAATCATGTTACCACCAGCCTATGCAGAATATGCAGAGTTGTTCAGCAAGTCCAAAACAGCTCAACTACCACCTCACCGCTCTTGGGACTGTGCAATTGAACTCTTGCCTAGTATGTCTCCACCTAAAAGTAAAGTTTATCACCTGTCTTGCCCAGAAACCCAGGCCATGGAAACCTACATTGAGGAGGCCCTAGCATCGGGTCACATTCGGCCCTCCACCTCCCCCGCTGCAGCAGGATTCTTCTTTATGGAAAAGAAGGACGGAGGCCTACGTCCTTGTATTGACTACAGGGGATTGAATAATATCACCGTCAAGTATCACTACCCCCTTCCCCTGGTCCCTCTAGCCCTTGAACAATTACGTGATGCCCATATCTATACCACGCTTGACCTTAGGATTGCTTATAACCTTATTCATATTCGAGAGGGTGATGAATGGAAAACCGCATTCCTGACCTCTAGGGGGCACTATGAATACCTCGTTATGCCTTATGGACTTGCTAATTCACCTGCTGTCTTCCAATCATTTATAAATGAAATATTCAGAGACCTGCTGAACAAATGTGTTATAGCTTAAATAGATGTCATTTTGATTTATTCTCCCAACCTAGAGCAACATATCAAGGATGTCAAAGCAGTCTTAACACGCTTGCAACAGAACCATCTCTATGCCAAACTAGAGAAATGTGAATTCCATATGTACAAAGCCACGTTCTTGGGATATATTATCAGCCATCAAGGAGTAGAAATGAACAATTGTAAGGTACAGGCAGTCACTGGTTGGCCTCTCCCTAAAACTGTGAAAGAACTTCAATGTTTTTTGGGATTTGCTAACTTTTATCGAAGGTTCATCAGAAACTACAGCCTTATTGCAGCCCCCCTTACCTCACTACTAAAAGGCAAGCCATGTAAACTCAACTGGAATCCAGAGCTGGAAAATTATTAGATAGACTCAAAACCAGCTTCACTACAGCACCCAAACCCGGAACTACCCTTCATTGTGGAAGTAGATGCTTCAGACTGTGGCATTGGAGCCGTCCTCTCACAACGTCATGGAAACCCAGGTAAACTTCATCCTTGTGCTTATTTTTCTCGAAAACTGACTGCTGCTGAAAGAAATTATGATGTAGGCAACAAAGAACTACTTTCAATGAAAGCAGCAGTTGAAGAATGGCGCTACTGGCTGGAAGGAGCTGTTCATCCATTCCAGATTATCACCGACCACCGAAATCTTGAATATATTAAGAGTGCCCGACGATTAAACCCTAAGCAGGCCCGCTGGTCTCTGTTTTTCACCCGTTTTAATTTCACTAACTTATCGTCCCGGCACAAAGAACCACACGGCTGATGCCCTCTCACGCAGATATGACGAAGGGCAGCTAGATCAAAGCTCAGTATGAATCCTTCTACCATCTGTAGTCATAGCTCAAATTAGCTGGGATATAATGGAGGAGATACAACGAGGCCAACAGGATGATCCACCTCCCCCTGAATGCCCCCCAAATCGCCAATATGTTCCTCAAGCACTCCGACCCCGGATCGTGGGTACACAATTCAATAAGCTCAGGACACCCAGGTATATCTCGCACTTCTATACTAGTACGTAAGGCATTCTGGTGGCCGAATATGACCGAAGATATTGCAAACTTCGTCAAGTTCTGTGCGGTTTGTGCCTAATCCAAGACACCGTGGGAACAACCAGCCAGATTACTCCAACCTCTCCCCATCCCTCACCGCCCATGGTCACACTTGTTTGTTGACTTTTTCTTCACTGATTTACCCAACTCCAATAACTACACCACTAGTTATCATAAATCGCTTCTCTAAAGGTTGCAGACTAATCCCATTCAAAGGACTACTTACAGCAATGGAAATTGCTCTTGAACTGTTCCAGCATGTATTCAGAGTGTATGGTATCCCAGGAGACATTGTATCAGACAGAGGTCCCCAATCTACGTCAAAAGTATGGAAGGCATACTGCAAACAACTGGACATCAATGTCAGCCTTAATTCAGGTTATCATTCTGAATCTAATGGTCAAGTTGAAACACTAAACCTGGAAATCAGACGCTACCTTAAAACCTACTGCAGCAGAGAGCAGAATAAATGGAGCAACTTCCTCCCCTGGGCAGAATAAGCTCAAAATTCCATCACACATTCATCCACTGGACTAACTCCTTTTCAGTGCATCCTAGGCTACCAACCTGGTCTGGTGAACCTTCCATGGTGCCATCAGTGGATGACTGGGTCAAACGTAGTGAAGGAGTATGGAACAGCGTTCATGTGAGACTGCAAAGAGCCAAAAGAACCCAAAGGATCAAAGCAGACCAAAGACGACGTCCACACCCCAACTGTCAACCCGGCCAGAGAGTCTGGACATCGACCCGAGACCACAGACTACGACTACCAAGCAGGAAGCTCTCACCAAGGTATGTAGGACCCTTCAAGATTCTGAAACAAATTAACAATGTAACATACTGTTTAAAGCTTCCTGCTGATTACCGCATCTCCCCTTCCTTACATGTTTCCCTCTTGAAACTGGTCCATCCAACATCTGACCCCGGCACATCGAACCCTGAACCCCCTCCACCCTTGGAAATTAATGGAGCACCGGCATATGCGGTCAACAAGATTTTGGACTCTCGCCACAGAAGGGGTCAATTGCAATACTTGGTGGACTGTGAGGGCTACGGACCAGAGGAGAGGTCTTGGGTTCCATCAAGGGATATACTAGGCCCTTCTCGAACCCAAGACTTTCACCATCGGTACCCCAATCCCCCAGCACCACGACCGAGAGGTAGGCTTAGGAGAAGAACACCAGGAGGTGTCCCTCGAGGAGGGGAATCTGTAACAATCAGGACTAGTAACCACTCATCCAGCCAGCAGAGGGAGCCTTCGCCCGAACTCTGAATGCCTGTTCTTTGATGGTTACTTCCTGTTCGGTGGCCATATTAACCTGGCCACACCAAACACTCAGTGTGAAGTATTGCCTGTATCTGCTGCATTACCAAGCATTTTCTCCTTGAGTTGTACTGCCTTTCTGTTCTGACCTTTGTGCCTGTTTTGTTGACCACTGCTCTTGGATTACTGTTTTTGCCTTGACAGCCTTGTTTGCACTGTCTGTATGTTTCTCTGAATCTTGCATGCTTTGCCGACTACGATTGAGCCTTGTGATTTGGATTTGTTTGCTGAGCACTATTAAACTTCTGCACTAGGATCTAATCTGTCTCCATGTTGTCATCACCCCATTGTCACAGATGTCACAAATACATAGCTCCAATAATCAAATATTACCTTTTAGGAGAATGTTTCTGAGATTAGTTTGACTTTGGACAGAGGTATTCTAGCTGCATAAGAATTGCAATTTCTATAAGCCATATACTAGTCAATATACTTTATTATTGTAGCCTTAAGAAAGTATAGCCAGGATAAGTAAATACATGAATGGTTATATAACATGCTCAAAAAGGATGCACTAGATAAGTTTGTTTTTAACACAATAATCCCCCCCCCCCCCAGCCTGCTGACCAGAAGTAACTTTTGAAGTTCTTATCTGTTTACTCTCATCTGAGTAGTATCTGTAGATTGTCTTTTAAATGTCCTAAATTAAACTTTTGGTAAGTTAAATGTAGAGGTGTGAACCTACACTGGTCTCACGGTTTGGTTCAGTTACAATTATCATGCCATCGATTCGGTTCAATTCGATATCTCAGTACATTATGGTGCATTGATGATGCTTTCCATACACAGTTTTATATTTTCTTCACAGCACAGCAATTCTTGTATTAAAATGTATAAATATATTTATATACTATTTGCTATACAATTTTGTCCTTTAATACAGTCAGATATATAAACTGTACATTTAAAAACTCAAGTACATGCACAGAACAACATGAGCATTTATAGCAAATAAACAAATATAAGGCTGCATTTACACTGCAGATCTTGATGGTCAATTCCGATTTTGTGACTGTATTTGATTTTTTTTGATGACCTGCTTACATCATCTTTTAAAAGTGACTTGTATCCGATCATCTGCAAGGACCAGGGAAAAAAAAAGACCGGGCGCTAACTAACAGCTGATAATTAGAGTGCTCTTTTCTCTATTTCTGTGTGCAATCTGTTCGCAGCTTTTGACAAGCTGTTTTACTATAGTTTATGACAGAAATGTTCTCATTTGTCCATCTTCTTTTGATATATAGGCTTTTTTAAACTAGTAGGCATCTTAATGTCATGCCCATGGCGTGATTAATACATGTGATGTATGCACAAATTTTATACTAGTTTATATTGGTTACGTGGCAGACATGGTGCTCTCTCGCTATCGTTAACATGCTTAAATACCTGTGCTTTATGACAATATAAAAGCTGTTTTAGAACTCATGTATGAAATGTAACTTTTGGGACTCGGCTGAAGTCTGTTCTGAAAGAAAGTGTCAGACTTGACATCCCTTTAATTGGTCACGCGGTCAATAGAAAGGGCTGCGATAAGCTCTAACGCACTGGCGCTATTTATTGACGAGTGACACTGATAAACGGCAGCAGCGAGCACAGCTGATCCATGATAGACGCAGTGGAGAAAACGCACTCCAGAAGTATCGATGTAACAGCCAAAAGGAGAGGAAAAGTCACGCCAGCAGGTCAAAATGTTACTTTCATTTTTTTCAATTGCAGTGAAATAGGGTCTTCTGCTGTAAGTGTCAATGAAAGACTGTCCAGCCATCACACATGCAGTGATATTGTGCACAGTCCCTGCGTTTTTAAGTAGTTGGAGCATCATAAACACTTGTGCTTGCCTCCCTTGCCATAGTAAGCTACCACAATATAGTGCATATAAGATAAATGACATCAGTACATAATAACCGGTTATGATTATTACTAAACCAATACTGAATTGTCCGCGTCTGCATTGCAGTGCACCGAAGAAACAATTGATCTTGACACCCCTAGTTGTGTTACCAATTTAGGTTCTAGACATTCAACTGTTTATTAGTAGATATGCAACAAATCCTCAACAGATGTTTAAAAGTGTATTAGTAGATATGCTACCAATCCTCAACATTTTTTCAGTATATTTACAACCAACATTTTGTTATTGTTGTTCTTGTTTGCATGTAGTTGTTAACCAGTTTATCAGTAGACTTTCGGTAAACATTCAGATGCTTATAAGTAGCAACACAACATAATTAAAAATTAACTTTAGGGTTAGGTACAATTTTCATACGTATTTGCAAGAGTGTTCTATTAACTATTTGTTGCATTTAATTTAACTTTCAGTAGACAGTTATTTTACTTTAAGGTACATTTATTTGCTCATCTGTTGTCACATTGGTTGAACCTAGGATCCAGGAGGAACTATGCGGTTTTCGTCCAGGCCGGGGTACACTGGACCAGCTCTATACCCTGACCAGGGTGCTTGAGGGTTTTGTGGACATGTGTTTTGTGGACTTGGAGAAGGCATTCGAGTGTTCTGGGAGTGTGTGGTCAGAGGCACTCTGTTAAGGGCTCTCTCGTCCCTGTATGAATAGAGGAGTTTGGTTCGCATTGCCGGCAAACAGTCATACTTGATTCCAGTGGATGTTGGACTCTGGAAGGGCTGCCCTTTGTCACCAATTTTGTTAATATTTTTTATGAATGGAATTTCAAAGTGCAGCCCTGGGCTAGAGGGGGTGGTTCAGGGACCACAGGATTTCATCTCTGTTATTCGCAGACAATGTTGTTTTGTTGGCTTCATCGAACATGGACCCTCAGTATGCACTGGGGCAGTTTGCTGCAGAGTGGGATGCAGTTGGGATGAGAATCAGCACCTCCAAGTCAGAGACCATGGTGCTCCACTGGAAAAAGGTGGTTTGCCATCTCCAGGTTGGATGAAAGTCCTTACTCCAGGTGGAGGAGTTCAAGTATTTTGGGGTTTTGTTTACAATTGAGGGAAGGATGTAATGTGAGATTGACAGGTGGATTGGTGCAGCGGCAGCAGTAATGCAGTTGATGTACCGGTCTGTTGTGGTAAAGAAGGAGCTGAGCCGAAAGGCAAAGCTCTCGATTTACCGGTCAATCTACGTTCCTACTCTTACCTATGGTCATGAGCTTTAAGTCATGATCGAAAGGACAAGATCTCAGATACAAGCGGCTGAAATAAGTTTCCTTAGCAGGGTGGCAGGTTGCACCCTTATAGATAGGGTGAGAAGCTCTGTCACCCGGGAGGAGCTCGAAGTAGAGGCACTGCTCCTCCACATCGAAAGAAGTCAGCTGAGATGGTTCGGGCATCTGTTTCAGATGCCTCCTGGACGCCTACCTAGGGAGGTGTTAAAGGCATGTCCCGCCGGGAGGAGGCATCGGGGAATATCCAGGACATGTTGGAGAAACTATGTCTCTCGGCTGCTCCTTGCTCTGTTAAACATCATTTGTGAAATATTTTAAAAAAGGAAAAAAAATCACAAAAGAAGGCTGTCATGCCCCTGTGTTTTTGTTATGTGACCTTCCCCATGTGCTCCTTTGTTCTGTTTCCCGCCGTTTCAGTATGCTCATCAGTTCCACCTGTGTTCCTTTACTGTGTATCATCAGTGACATCATGTCCTTGTGTATTTATACCCCTTAGTTTTTATTTAGTCCCTCGTTCGGTATTCTTGGTTATGCGTCATCCACACTCCATGACGTTCCTGAGTCTGCTGTGTTTCCTATGTCCTCCAAGTGAGTGTTTATAAATAAATCTACGCGTTGGATAAACTCCTGCGATCCTTTGCCTTTCTGAGAGAGCCCAGACATGACAAGGGCGAGTAATTTTGACTTCGACTGTATGTATCAGAACAATCTAACTTATTGAATCAATGTACTACATGGCACCTTCAAATCTCTTTGAGACTTGTTTAGATGTAGTGCCAAAACATTTCTACTGGCATAAATGTGTTAAACAGATGTTTGATTTGTGACCCTCTTAACCATATTATGCGTTGACAGTGTTGTTTTATAATGACAATGCAGCTCCATTCAAACCATAATCCCAGAGTTCACAGAGAAAACCACATTTATGACCATTTAGTCATACACATTACTGAAACAAGCATTAAAGGATTGCTGTTCTCAGTACAAGCTAATGACTAGATTGGATGGCTATAAATATAATATGAGTGATTATATGGAAAGAAGAGCACTGACAGTTATTGTGAGCAAGCTTTACTGTACATTCATATTTACATGACAAGCAGTGCAGGATTTGAATATTTAGTATTGAAATCCCTCAATTTCAAGCCAGTCATTTTGTTATCCTGTCCCACAGCTTTCAAATAATTTACAGGAGTAGCTACAAAAAAACTTGCCTGCCTTAAACCTCTAACATGTCATTTGAAATTTAAATGACAAGGAATTAATAAGGCCTTTCTTACTATTTCTGTGCATAACAGCAGCTGCAGCCTTTGTAGCATTAACAACAGCTCAGATTAGAACACAATATCAAAAATCATCCAGAGCAGGGAAACCATGTCTATATACAGTGCTCAGCATAGACCCCTCACAGATGGTTCTTTTAAATTCATATTTTATATAGAATGTTTTACAATAATATGTTTGTGAAGATACATTGGTTTAGTCAGTATTGAAGCAAAATCTGGATCTAATCTAGCAAAATAATTACGATAACAGAAAAAAAATTAGCACACCCAAATTTTAAAATCAAGGAAAAATCAAAAGAAACATAAATATTGATAAAATTTTGCTGACATTTTGTATTATATATATATATATATATATATATATATATATATATATATATATATATATATACATATATATAAAATTATTTTAATAACACTAAAATATTATTTTAATAATTATATTTGTTTAATTCATCTGTTTTGTTTTTTGTAATGTATGTGATATTATTCAAAAAGGTAATGATTCGCACTCATCAAGTAATTGCTTCGTACTGTTTTTCTTTTAACATTCTTCAGGTGATTTAAAACACAAACGTTTCGGCACAGGAAGGAAGGCATTGTGCCGAAACGTTTGTGTTTTTAAATCACCCGAAGAATGTAAGAATAAAAACAGCATGAAGCAACAACTTGATGAGTGCAAATCATTACCTTTTTGAATTATAGCATTGACAAGACTGACGCACCAAAGAAGTTTCTTTAAAAAATGCAAGCGTGCAGGGCAAACTTAATTTCTCTACACACGTTAATGTATGTGATATCAAATATTTTCAACGAAGTGATCTTATTATTACAATAATTATGCAATGACTTGTATTGCTTAACAGTTTGTGCTGTTTTCAAAGTTTAAGCAGAGTTGGCCTCATCTCTTCACACTTGGATCTGATCAAATGAAGCTTTGCAATCTCTAGAGGACTCAGGACAGTCAAAGCAAAATAAAGAGAATTAGCACAACTGTTCTTAATATTATAAACAAGGATATAGTAATTATGTGAACGAATGCATTTAATGAGATAAATTTAACTGGGTCATACAGTTATGGGATGTATTATGCAGCATTAATCTAGTTTTATTGCAAGGGTGAACTTTTTCTCTCTAGCATTGGATATTGGAGCTGGAAGCAGATGCATCGTGGTGGATATCGACAGAATAAGTTTTTTTTTTTTTTTTTTGCTAAAATTTTCTTTGAAAAACAGTTGGAAGTACCTTTGAATGAATATTATTGTAGGTAACACTTAGATGTTTAAGATATTTTTGGGGCTTTTTTTGTGAATGACAGCTAACTTAATGTGCCCTCTCAAAGTGATTTGTGGCACCAAATTATTTGGGTTGGGGGACAATGTCAGGGCTAACTTACTGGCAAAACCTTGCTTTCTGGCTAAGCTGTAACATTGGTTATATTCTTTACATTACATAGTAACATAATACATGTTCTGTAAGGCTGCATTTTTACTAATTATCTTTTATTGTAACATCAAGTTGCCTTCACAGATAGGCTACTTGCCTGCGTCAATCACAAAAAATGAGGCACTGTGGTCATTTTGTCTATTGTGAGCGTGCTACTTTTCAAAACATATAAATAAGATATTTCGAACCTCCATCAAAATCTGACATCATTTGTTACAGATGTGGTGTCCTATGTTGAAAGTAGGTTGGCCTAGCGAGCAAACTCTGCATTTTTCCAATCGACAACCACTGCTCACTAACAAAATATTAACCTAATAAAATTAATATTAAAATACTGATTTATTTTACATGCAAACAACAGCATACAGAACATCTTCACTCACTGCAGGGTTTCCAACAGCATAGAAAAAAGAATAAACTAAATAAAAATAATAAACAGGCCTGCCCTGAATATTTTTCACTTAAATATAAAAATTTAGATTACAAAGTGAAAACACTGACAGTATCTGTTTTAACAACCGGCATAGACAGTTTTTTTTTTTCATTAATTTTCATTAATTTTCATTTTTTTAATTAATTAAAAACATCAGGGTACCTCAAATCAATTGCTCAACAGAAAATATGCATTTAATTTTTGCTACTGTGTAATTCTTATATCACAAACTTCTGTCAACATTTTTAATAGAAGTCATTATTTTAAAGAACATGTCTAGCACATTTGATTTGCCCCTAGGTTGTTTGCTTTTATTTTCTCTGTCTCACTCGCAGTAAAGTGAGGCTGTGTTTTGAATTAGTTAAACTGTCCTCAGTTCACTGTATCAAACTGGAATAGAAATATCAGGCTATCAATATAGGCTTTGCTGACAGACTGGTTATCTTGCCGACAACGAGGGACAATAATGGTAAAATATATTTTAAATTAGGCCTAATATTAAGAAGGAAACATAGCCTAAACTTAACAACAAATCTTATCAATGTGGTAATGTAGAATGCCCTTAAATATTGTAATCTACAGTTGACAGCAAGCATAGGTTTTTATTAAGATTGTGTTGTCTGAAATGTAGGTTTGTTCTAACAGAATCTTTAAATAGCCACGCATGTGTAGGACTCAAATAGTCCATTGCATGTTCAAAAATTGACGGAGATCTGAGTTGAAAATTAAAAGTTTTATTTTGAATGCAAGAAGTTAGAGAATACAAGTTCTGCGCAGGAGAGGTGTAATATCAATTCAGCTCTGCCCTTTTGGGCTCTCCTTCATGCTTTTGTACTCTCTTTCACACACTATCTAATCCCAACCCTATTGACTTATATGGTGTCGTCTTGACAGTTTGACCATTCAGCAACCAGATGTTCCTCTTTCTGGTATCTGTGTATCTTCTCTTGACAGTTGACCTTTTAAGGCAGATGTTTCAGAGCACGTACACACAGCTTATACATCCTGTCATTCTCAGAACATTCTGCATTTTCTATGCACCCATACTTGATAACAGGATGGGCTGTTCTCAGCAACCTGCAACACTTCGCTATACTGTGCACATAATATGGCAGTTAACCCTTTAAAGCAAAAGCCTTCGTGTCTATATTTACTACGTATTTACTAAAAAAGCTTAATAAAATGCTTATGCTTCAATCCCTCTCTTGGCCTCTGAAAAGAGGCCACACCACTTTAATAAACACTTAAAAAATCTCAGAATTCTTGGTCCAATATGTCCAGATGAGCTTGGGTCAAAAACCTTTTTGAGGAAAGACACCCAATCGGCCCCCTAGTTGGCTTATGGGCAGCCACCACATGTTCACCTGACACATTTACATTTAGTCATTTAGCAGACGCTTTTATCCAAAGCGACTTACAAATGAGGACAAGGAAGCAATTTACACATCTATAGGAGCAGCAGTGAATAAGTGCTATAGACAAGTTTCAGGTGTGTAAAGTCTAAGAAGCAAAGCATTAGTAAAGTTTTTTTTTTTTTTGAGAGAGTACAGTTAGTGGTATAGCCAGAGAGGCAGTTAAGATTAGGAAGGAAAGTGGAGACTAAACAGTTGAGTTTTTAGTCGTTTCTTGAAGACAGCAAGTGACTCTGCCGTTCTGATGCAGTTAGGGAGTTCATTCCACCAACTGGGCAGATTGAATGCGAGAGTCCGGGAAAATTCGCGACTAGATGGCGGCGCGTTCAGATCGCGAGACCCAGCGTCTCTCCAGTTTCTGCAATTTTGCAGTATTTTTCCTGCTCATTTCGGGTTTGTTCGTGCAGAACAGCAGTGCCTTTACATCGTACACCCGACAGGACATCTTGGATATTGGTTTGTGCATTCCGGTCAGTTTTATTAGCAATCTTCGACTCATCCCTGAGATCGCCAGAACACCCAGGCCTGAGAGCCCTACCCGGCCGGGCGGAAGTGCTCGAAGGCGGCGCAGAGAACGTAAACAAAGACGGGGGAAGCGCGGCGGGCTAAGAGCTAAGCTAAAGCTAACACCACACCGGCTCTCTTTACCCAGCATCTTACTCGCCAATGTACGGTCACTGGTGAACAAAATGGATGAGATTCGACTGCGCATCAACCACAGCAAAAGATTATGGAACTGTAATGTCATGATTTTCACAGAAACATGGCTAAACAGCAGGATACCAGACAACGCTGTATCGCTAACGGAGCATCAAACATTACGAGCAGACAGAACGGCGGATGACTCCGGTAAGACCAGAGGCGGAGGATTATGCATTTATATTAACAAAGCTTGGTGCACAAACTCTGTCGTCGTTGGGAGACATTGCTCTGTTAACCTGGAATTTCTAATGGTTAAATGTAGACCGTTTTATCTGCCATGGGAGTTCACCTCCACCATAATAACTGCGGCCTATATTCCTCCCGATGCTGATGCCAAGCTTGCTATAAATGAACTTCATGCTGCCATCAGCAAACAACAGACTGCTTACCCGGAGGCTGCTTTTATTGTTGATGGGGATTTTAATCACTCAAACAGTGCTCCCCAAATTCCATCAAAAAATTTTCTGCCACACAAGGGGGAACAAAACTTTAGACCAAGTTTACACAAACATAGCTGAAGCATATGCTGTGTGACCCCCCTCCCCCACTTGGGTCAATCAGATCACCTTTCTTTGTTCCTGACCCCCAAGTACTCACCTCTCATTAACCGTGTGAAGCCATCAGTAAGGACCATCAAAGTGTGGCCAGCGGGGGTGGACTCCACACTCCAGGACAGGTTTGAACACACAGACTGGAGTATGTTTGCTTCCCAGGCCACATGTGGCTCTCACACAGACATTGATAGTTACACTTCCTCTGTTCTGGAATATATCAACACCACCATAGACAGTGTTACAACCCAGAAACAGATCACCACATACCCAAATCAAAAGCCATGGATGAACAAGGAGGTGCGCCTCCTGCTGAAGGCACGCGACACTGCCTTCAGATCAGGGGATGCACAGGCCTACAGCACTTCCAGGGCTAATCTAAAGAGGAGCATCAAAAAGGCCAAGCACTGTCTAGCTAAAGCTAGAGGAGCACTTTTCCAACTCTGATCCTCGGCGCATGTGACAGGGCATCCAGGCCATCAGCAACTACAAACCCAGTCAGTCCACAGCCACAAATGTCTCCTGAACGAGCTAAATGACTTTTATGCCCGCTTTGAAAGAGACAATACACAACCCTACACCAGGAACACTTCCTCAACCGACCACTCACCTATCACACTCACCTCCTCAGAAGTCTACACCGCACTGAAGTGCTTCGAGCGGTTGGTCCTGGCACATCTGAAAAACTCTCTGCCATCCACACTGGACCCACATCAGTTTGCCTACCATGCCAACAGGAGCACAGAAGATGCCGTCTCCATAGCACTGCACTCTGTACTCACTCACCTGGACAATAAAAACACTTATGCACGAATGCTGTTTGTTGACTTCAGCTCAGCATTCAACACTGTCATACCCTCTAAGCTAATGATCAAACTTAGAGACCTGGATATCAACGTGTCTCTCTGCAACTGGGTTATGGACTTTCTGACTAACAGACCTCAGAATGTTAGATCAGGCCACATCTGCTCAACCACCGTCACATTCAACACTGGTGTACCACAGGGTTGCATGCTGAGCCCCTTCCTCTACTTCCTTTTTACCATCGACTGTAGGCCTGTAAACAGATCCAACACCATCATCAAATTTGCAGATGACACCACAGTGATTGGTCTAATCAGCAACAATGATGAGACTGCCTACAGGGAGGAGATACAGCATCTGGCCACTTGGTGCACCGACAATAATCTGCTCCTTAACACCAACAAGACCAAGGAGCTCATTGTGGACTTCAGGAAGGGACGAACAGGCTCACATGATCCCATCCACATTAATGGGATGGCCATTAAGCCTGTCTCATCCTTCAAGTTCCTGAGGACCCACATCTCTAAGGGCCTTTCCTGGACCACCAACACCTCCAGCCTGGTCAAGAAGGCTCTCCAGCACCTATTCTTCTTGAGGCAACTTAAGAAGAACCAGCTTTCATCAGCCGTCTTGGTGAACTTCTACCGCTGCACAATAGAAAGCATCCTGACCAACTGCGTCACAGTCTGGTATGGAAGCTGCTCTGTTGCTGAGCGTAAGGCACTGCAGCGGGTGGTGAAAACTGCCCAACGCATCACAGGGACTACACTGCCAGCCATTGAGGACATCCAGAAGAAACACTGTCTGCGCAGAGCACGCAGTATTCTTAAGGACACCTCTCACCCTGCTCACTGACTGTTTTCTCTCCTGCCTTCCGGCAGGCGGTTCAGGCTCCCCCGGACAAAAACCAGCAGACTGAGGAACAGCTTTTTCCCCAGAGCTGTCTCCCTTTTGAACTCTGCCCCTCACTGACTCTTTTGCCCCCCCAATACACCCCCCACACTCCTCTAACTTATACTACTCACAATCACTGCACTATTTAACATTTGCACATTTAAAGTTTGCACATATTCATTGCACTACATTGCACTGATTTACTTTTGAACTGTACATACCCACTGCACATGAACATTTGTAATTGTTTATCTATCTGCCACTTCTGATTATTAATAGCATCCTGTACATATATATTTATTTATTATAAATCTGTTCATAGCCAATACAACTTGTATATAATGTTCATAGTACATCCATCTGTAAATATAACCATAGTTTTTCTATAACTGCACTTTATAACTTATACCTGTATCCTGCACTTGCTGCTATTGCACTGCTGGTTAGACCTAAACTGCATTTCGTTGCCTTGTACTTGTACATGTGTAATGACAATAAAGTTGAATCTAATCTAATCTAAAAAAAGTGATTTCTTCCCTCTTAGGGATGGAACCACGAGGCGACGTTCATTCACAGAACCCAAGTTTCTGGAGGGCACATAAATCTGCAGAAGTGAGAGCAGATACGAAGGAGCAAAGCCAGAGGTCGCTTTGTAAGCAAACATCAGAGCTTTGAATGATGCGAGCAACAACTGGCAGCCAGTGCAAATGGGTGAGTAGCGGAGTGACGTGCTCTTTTGGGTTCATCAAAGACCACTCGTGCTGCTGCGTTCTGAAGCAGCTGAAGAGGTTTGATAGAATTAGCTGGAAGCCCGGCTAGTAGAGAGTTGCAATAATCTAGTTTGGAGAGAACAAGAGCTTGAACAATGAGCTGTATGTTCAGATAGGAAGGGTCGGACCTTTCTGATGTAATAGAGTGCGAATCTGCAAGATCGAGCAGTTCTAGAAATGTGGTTAGAGAAGTTTAGTTGGTCATCAATCGTTACTCCAAGGCTTTTTACCATTTTGGATGCAGTAACGGTTGCCCCATTCATCTGGATTGAAAAGTTATGGTGTAGAGTCGGGTTGGCAGAAACTTCAAGCATTTCCGTTTTCGCGAGGTGAAGCTGAAGATGATGATCTTTCATCCAATGTGAAATGTCTGACAGGCGGGCTGAAATGCGAGCTGGAACCGAGGGATCATGAGGGTGAAAAGAGAGGTATAGCTGGGTATCATCAGCATAGCAGTGGTAAGAAAATCCATGTTTCTGGATGACTGTTCCTAAAGATGTCATGTAGATGGAGAACAGAAGTGGCCCAAAAACAGAGCCCTGAGGTACCCCAGTGTTTAGATGCTGTAGGTTGGACACCTCTCCCCTCCAAGACACCCTGAATGACCTGTCCGAGAGGTAAGAACTGAACCATTGAATAACAGTGCCTGCGACGCCCAGTGACTCAAGCGTAGATAGCAGGATCTGGTGGTTTACAGTGTCAAAAACAGCTGATAAATCCAGCAAGATGAGGACAGATGATTTAGAGTCTGCTTTAGCCAGTCTGAGATCCTCCACGACCGAGAGCAGGGCAGTCTCAGTTGTCCATGAGGTTGTTTCAGTAAGAAAGTCTAGGACTTGATTGAACATTACTTTCTCCAAAATCTTGGCCATGAATGGAAGCAGGGATACCGGTCGGTAGTTTTCAAGTAGCGTTTGATCCAGGTTGGGTTTCTTTAGCAGTGGGGTTACCCTAGCCTGCTTAAATGAAGAAGGGAATAGACCAGAGTCAAGAAATGTGTTAATTATGTGAGTCAGTGTTGGTATGACTGCAGGAGAAATGGCTTGCAAGAGATGAGAGGGAATGGGATCAAGCGGACAGGTGGTTGCATGGCTAGATAGCACAAGATTGGACACCTCAGACTCAGAGAGCTGGGAAGAAGAGGTGAGTGTGTGTGGTGTTGGTGGTGTATCTTGCGTGTTTGTTGTAGGTGCAGCAAATTGAGCACTGATTTTTGCAGTTTTGGTGCAAAAGAATGTAGCAAAGTCATCAGTAGTGAGTTTGGAGGATGCGGGTGGAGGAGGAGGATAGAGGAGGGAGGAAAATGTTTTAAAAAGTAAGCGAGGATTGGTGGCACTGTTGACTTTCTGACGGAAGTATGTCTGCTTTGCAGAAGTAACCTCAGCCGAGAAAGAAGACAGAAGAGTTTGGTATGTTATGAGCTGTTCAGGATTTTTAGTTTTTCAGCAAATTCTCTCAGCAGCCCGAAGTTTTGAGCGATGCTCACGGAGAACATCAGAGAGCCAGGGTGCAGGAGGACTGGCACGGGCTGGCCTGGATGTAAGAGGACATAGTCTGTCTAGACATGATGCTAGTGTGGAGCAGAGTGTATCAGTGGCACTGTTCGTATCAAGTGGATATCAACGTGTACAAAAGTTAGCGTTAGCTCTACTATAAAAGATCTGGGTGTCATATTAGACAGCAATTGAACTTTTAAAAATCATATATCCCATGTCACAAAAACTGCTTTCTTTCATCTGAGAAATATCGCTAAGTTACGAAGTATGCTATCCATCTCAGATACAGAAAAGCTAGCCCATGCTTTTATGACTTCTAGGCTGGACCACTGTAATGCACTGTTTGCTGGCTGCCCAGCATCCACTATTAACAAACTTCAATTAGTACAAAATGCAGCTGCCAGAGTTCTTACCAGGTCTAGAAAATTTGATCACATCACCCCAATTTTATCCTCCTTACACTGGCTGCCTGTTAAGTTTCGTATTGAATTTAAAATATGGCTTCTAACATATAAAGCTTTAAATAATCTAGCTCCTGTTTATCTAACCAATCTTCTGTCTCGCTACAATCCAACTCGCTCTTTAAGGTCTCAAAACTTAGGGCTTCTGGTAGTACCTAGAATAGCAAAGTCGAGTAAAGGAGGTTGAGCCTTCTCATTTATATCTCCTAAACTCTGGAATAGCCTTCCTGATAACGTCCGAGGCTCAGACACACTCTCCCAATTCAAAACTAGATTAAAGACCTATCTGTTCAGTAAAGCATACACTTAGTAGACCACTTAGCGGGCTTCCACACAGGTTCTGCATCTTGTTGATATACACTATGAACAGCAGCTACGCTAATTATCTTCTTTATTCTCCATTTCCACCTGGGGATACTCTTCCCGAGGCCCTCAGACTATGCAGAGTCACTGATTCGATCCAAGACCAACGACGAGATGATCCCAAGGTTTCCTGGACCAGGCCGTATCCTGAGCAGCTACTGTGATGGTCATGGAAGAGTGGAGAACATGAGACTGATTCCTGTGACGCTCCAGAGACAGACGAGTCTTCGCTGAGGCCAGCTTCCAGCCTCCGCCACTGAAACTGCAGCTCTGCACGAGACGTTTGGCCAGCGGAGAAATTAAAATGATTGTGCCCAACTGAGCCTGGTATCTCTCAAGGTTTTTTTTCTTCACTTCCGCCATTAGTGAAGTTTTTTCCCTCTCCGCTGTCGCCTCTGGCTTGCATGGTTCAGGATCTATAGAGCTGCGCATCGTTGGATTTGCTCTTCAATATTTGGACTCTCAGTAGTGATTATTAAACCACACTGAACTGAGCTAAACTGAACTGAACTTAAACACTACAAACTGTATTACACTGTTCCTATTTACTATTTACTATGACCTTTTATGTGAAGCTGCTTTGACACAATCTACATTGTATAAGCACTATACAAATAAAGGTGAATTGAATTGAAAAGTGCAGAGAGTTTGCAAGATGGAGGAAGAGTGTTTGAAACAATGGTGGATAGTCTATTGGGTGAGAGAGAGCGTAGGTTTCTGCGAAAGGCAACTAGAGTTGGAGTGTGTGGCGGCTCAGGAGTAATGTGGATGTTGAGAGACTGAAGGAAATGATCCGATGTTTGTAGTGGAGTTACTAGTGTTTGATCAGCGAAGCAATGTCGAGTGTAAATAAAGTTTAGCTGATTACCTGATTTGTGAGTAGCAGAAGTAGGTGCTCTTTTAAGGTCAAAAGAGGCAAGCAGAGTCTGGAAGTCAGCAGCTTGAGGTCTTTCAATGTGAATGTTGAAGTCACCTAGCACCAACAAGGGAGTGTCATAATCAGAAAAAGATGAGAGAAGAACATCCAGTTTATCTAAGAAGTGACCCAATGTACCCGGTGGGCGGTAGATGACAACCACATTTATGTAGAAGGGGTGGGTAATGGTGACTGCATGGAATTCAAAGGAGCTGATTTTTGGCAGGGACGGTCTCTGAGTGAATTTCCATTCTTTGGAAATCAGTAGTCCAGTCCCGCCCCCTCTCCCTGTCTGACGAGGAGTGTGGGAAAGAGAGAAATTAGTAGAAAGAGCTGCATGTGTAGCAGATTATAGTCAGAATGAGTGGCTATGGAGGTAATAAAATATGCCTTGTTAACAGCAGATTGACAATTCCAGAGTTCCACGGAGAGAGAGAGTTGTGAAATAGAAGATACATGAATTGATCGAAGGTTGTGAGGGTTGCGCCTGCAGCGTACCTCCCGTGCTTTGCGAGTGTTAGTAACAACAGGAATTAGTAAACACATAATAAAAGTGCAAGGAAAACAATAATAAGTGCAGAGATAAAGTAAAATAATAAAGTAAAAAGTATTCAAGTGCTTTGTCTGTGTCTTTGCTCGGTGGAGTCGCGCAGGTAGAGTCAATGGTCTTTACTCTCGTTGGTCTTCACACGAGGCAGCTTTCACAACTCTATAAAATTCCAACTTGTCCAAACCACACCCCAGCCGGGGTATTGACAATCTGGTGATGTGTAATTTGTCACACCACGTTCTCATGCAGATTAGACTGTTCTCAAAGTCCTCATATGTGGCTAGGTCTCTGGCAAACGTTTTTGTGATCAGGTGGAAAACTATTCTGTCTGCCTCATGAGTTATAGCACAATCACCTTTCGTTTTTCTCTGGGCCTTTACCTTGTCAACCCCATATCTTTCTCTGAATTTTTTCGCTATGCCCGCTCCAAATGAACAGTTTGCACTGACACAATGGGCTACAGCTTCACCTTTAGGGGCTGTGAATTAATCCCCAGTTGTGTGGACCACCTCCTTTTGTGGTACCCTCACTCCCTCCTGCACCACCTGTGGTATCCTCCCGCTCTTGGACCTGTGAAGCAAGGTCCACTCTGGTGTCGTCCAATGATCTGGACGGTGGGTCCGCCGGACAGCACTGGCTCAGATTGTACCTTAATTGGAGCAGACCATCGAGGCTCTTTCCATTTACGCCTGTAGATTCTCAATCACACCCAGTCTCAAGTTCGGTCAGGTAGGGGTGCTTGATATTCGTGTCCCCTAAAATCAGTTAGTAACATTTTGTCAAAAGATTCAATTAGAGCAGTCAATTTGTCATAGTAAATTTTGTGTGATAATGGTTGTACTGGTGCCAATTGTAGTGGGGTCAGTGGGCCAGGAAATTGGCGACCAGTCAACAGTTCAAACGGCATGTATCCTGTTGCCCTACTTACAGAATCAGAAAGAGCTTTATTGCCAGGTATGTTCACACATACGAGGAATTTGTTTTCGTGACAGAGCTTCTACAGAATCAGAATCAGAAAGAGCTTTATTGAAAGGTATGTTCACACATACGAGGAATTTTTTTTCGTGACAGAGCTTCTACAGTGCAACAGGATAACAGAGACAGGACCAAAAACCGATAATAAATATATAAAAAAATATATATACAAGTAAGTAGTGAATGCGAAGTAAGTAGTGAATGCAAATATACAAATTGACAAGTGTATGTACGTGTTTATTACTATATACAATGCTATATGTGCAGCTGTTATGTGCAAATTGGCATGTAAAGTGTGTATACTTAAATAAGTGTATATGTGTATAAAATTGTATGGCAAGTAGTGATGTTGGTTCCACAATTATTATCATCAAGTGTTCATGAGATGGTTTGCCTGAGGGAAGAAACTGTTTCTGCGTCGGGCTGTTCTGGTGCGCAGTGCTCTGTAGTGTCGACCAGAAGGTAAAAGTTCAAAGAGGCAGTGTGCTGGGTGTGAGGGTTCAAGAGTGATTTTGGCAGCCCTTTTGCTCGCTCTGGATAAGTACAGTTCTTGGGGAGTAGGAAGGGTTGTACCAGTGATTCGCTCAGCAGTCCGAACTATTCTACGTAGTCTTTGGAGGTCGTATTTAGTAGCTGAGCTAAACCAGAGTTATTGATGTGCAGATGACTGATTCAATGATGGAGGTGTAGAACTGTTTTAGCAACTCCTTTGGGAGGTTAAACTTCCTCAGCTAACGAAGATAGTACAGCCTCTGTTGAGCTTTTTTGACAATGGAGTCAATGTGAGTGTCCCACTTCAGGTCCTGAGAGATGGTGGTGCCCAGGAACCTGAATGACTCCACTGCTGCCACAATGCTGTCCATGATGCTCAGTGGGGGGAGAGCAGGGGGGGTTCTCCTGAAGTCCACTATCATTTCCACTGTTTTGAGCGTGTTGAGCTCCAGGTTGTTGTGACTACACCAGACCTCCAACTCCTTAACCTCCTGTCTCTAAGCAGACTCGTCACTGTCCTAAATGAGGCCGATAAGTGTGGTGTCCTCTGCAAACTTCAAGAGCTTCACAGAGGAGTCTTTTGAAGTGCAGTCATTCGTGTATAGGGAGAAGAGCAGTGGGGAGAGGACACACCCCTGGGGTGTGCCAGTGCTGATTGTGTGGATACTAAATGAGAATTTTCCCAGCTTCACCAGCTGCTACCTGTCCGTTAGGAAGCTGTTGATCCACTGACAGACAGAGGTGGGCACAGAGAGCTGAGTTAATTTGGGCAGGAGAAGTTTTGGGATGATAGTGTTAAACGCCGAGCTGAAGTCAACAAACAAGATCTTCACATAGGTCCCTGGTCTGTCTAGGTGTTGCAGAACATAATGCAGTCCCATATTTACTGCATCATCCACAGACCTGTTTGCTCTGTACGCAAACTGAAGAGAGTCCAGTGAGGGTTCAGTGATGTCCTTCAGGTGGGCCAGCACCAGTTTTTCAAAAGACTTCATGACCACAGATGTTAGCGCCACCGGTCTGTAGTCATTTAGTCCTGTAAGTTTGGGTTTCTTTGGGATGGGGATGATGGTGGAGCGTTTGAGGCAGGAGGGTACTTCACACAGCTCCAGTGATCTGTTAAAGATCAGGGTAAAGATGGGGGCCAGTTGGTCAGCACAGGATTTTAAACAGGCTGGTGTTGTAAAATCTGGGCCTGGTGCTTTTTTCCTCTTCTGTTTCCAGAAGACCTGGCGCATATCATCTTCACAGAACTGAAGCGCAGGTATGGGGGAGGCGGGGGGTTGTGGAGGTGTTGATGGTGGCGTGAAGAGCAGTTCAGAGTGGGTGTGGGGGGTTTTCTCAAACCGGCAGTAAAACTCATTCAGGTCGTTTGCAAGTCGTTCATTGTCTACAGTGCTGGGGGATGGTGTCTTGTAGTTTGTGATGTTTTTCAAACTTTTCCACATGGATCCTGAGTCGCTGGAAGAGAACTGACTCCTTATTTTCTCAGAATAGTTCCGCGTTGATTCTTTGTCGCGATCCGCTCTAAACAGCTAATAGCCCGGTGTCCGGTATGGTGTTGTACAGCCAGGTTTCCGTGAAACACAGAGCAGCTGAATGCAGAAAATCCCTGTTTGTCTGAGAGAGCAGAATGAGTTTGTCTATTTTGTTGGGTAGAGAGCTGAGATTTGCCAGATGGATGCTAGGCAACACAGTCCGAAATCTGCGGTGTCTGAGTTTTACAAGCGCTCTTGCACGCTTTCCTCGCTTGAAAGTGTTTGAGCAGCACCACGGCTCCACTGACTACAATGTCCAACAGAACATCAGATAAATCCAAGTTTGGAAAAATATTTGGTGGTGTATGCGCCCGAATGTCCAACAATTAGTCTCTGGTGAAACTAATTGTAGGAATGTGACTAGAGACAGGACAAACTAACAAAAACACACACACTACTGCAGTGCAGGACACAGAGGCGGCCATCATCGTCGGCACCATCTTATCCTGTGTCCATAAATATATATACTAACATGCATATATATATATACATACATACATGCATATATATATATATATATATATATATATATATATATATATATATATATATATATATATATATATATATATATACACAAACACAGTAGGTGAAAGTTCAATGTGGCCATTACCGCCGTGGATTATACCGCCGCCGGTTTAAATGGGCAAGCACGTGTTTTTAATGTATGACTGCAGTTTGTGAATATGCCGCCAGGGGGCACAAAGGGACGGGATGCGAACGAACAGAAATAGCCTATACAGCAGCTGTAAATTTGCTACTGTAGTTATAAATGAAGATGAAATGATAAAACAAAGCATTGTAATTTCTTCATTAATCATAAAAAATTGTTAACATGCTTTATTATCATTGTAAACTTGTTAAGTGCAACGAGGATTCATTTTGAAAAGTAGAATTGAAGAATTAAAAGACCACTAAAATGAAAGCACAAACATTCAGTACAAATAAGTTTGCCTAAATAAATAAATAAAGCAGTCTTTTCACCTAAATATAGAGATGTTCAGT
Source organism: Danio aesculapii (assembly GCF_903798145.1). Lineage (NCBI taxonomy): Eukaryota > Metazoa > Chordata > Actinopteri > Cypriniformes > Danionidae > Danio > Danio aesculapii. The sequence goes on along the minus strand of NC_079448.1, from coordinate 19,156,924 downwards.
GTTTGCTATTTTAATAGGACTAAGACAGTCATTAAATAAGCTTTTTCATTTATGTTTTCATTTACGTTTTTATTTACATTTTCGTTGTTGATTATATTTTACTATCTCATTTTATGTCTCAATTATTGTACATAATAATAAACAAATAATAAAAAATAAATGATTAATGATAATAGGCCTAATAATTATTTATTTAAAGACATTGCAGCGAAACACTGAGAAACGATCTGGCACATGGTCTAAAGAGCTTAAATTGAATGCTGCTTCCTCAAAAGCATAAAAATAAGTTGACCTACCTCAAGCAGATCACTAAAAGTATAAGAAAAATAAATTAAGTCCCGCAAATTAAATAAATATATATACGTGTGAAATATAATGCGCGCATAACCGCCTAAAAAGAAGAAAAAGCTGTTTAAAGTTAGACCTAATTAATCAAAATAAGCTATATTAAAATACAGCATGTATGTTAATACAGGCAGAGTGTGAACAAACTCAGGGTAAGGCTAAGATATGTACTTGCCTTTTAATGCATTTAAAAAGATTTGCGGCGAACCAAGAAGAGGTTTTAGCCAAAGTTTAGATTAAAGAATATATTATTTAGCCTATGATTTCTCGGTATTGCTGCTGTGCGTGCACTGTCAGCTAAATGCAGACTTAAAATAAATCTTAAAAGCAACTAGACTGAGCGCTTATTTTCATTCTTCAAATATATTATATCTACAGAGGCTATAAAAAATGATACAGGTCTAAACGATACAGTTTGAAAAGGGTTTTAAAACCATACAGCAATCTCTGGCAGAGAAGGGAATCACTGGACAATGACATTCTTACGAACATATTTTATTTATTAAAGTTATTATTTCATTGACTTTTATATAACCATGTAAAATATAATTACTAACCTGTCGTCTGAAATATTAAAATAATAAAATAGCCTATTATTTGTTTCATGTTTTTTTTTCTATGCATTGAATAAAGACACGCTTAAAAAATTATGAAAATACAAAGATAAAAAGAGCAGCATTTTGCTAAACATAATAGTCCTTTATATGCTTTATATCCTGATATGCTATGTGTTGTTTCATATTCATTTTTTTATTTCACTTGATGCATTTGTTATTTAATGTTTGAATAGGCCTACTGAAAGAAATAACAGCCATCGTTTAATTATGTTACCATCAAAATGTAGCCTAGTATATTTTATATCATCAACTTTTGATATAAAACTGCTGTGTAATTTAACTGATTGTTAAAAATGAAATTATTTAAGTGCTATATTTTTATTAGTGAAAGTGCTGCTCACTTTTGACAAGGTCTGTCAAAATATATTTGACAAAATATATTTCCGCCACTATAATACAAATACACTATTATTGTTGCATTATCATTGTTTATCTTTCTGTTATGTACAGAGATTTGAAATGTCAATTTATTTCCCCTCCAATCATTTTCAATTGTCAGTGTAAATGGGACCTTAATACAGTTTAAAGCGAAGTTGACTGAAAGAATGACAGGCATGGCATGGCATGTCTATTGTTTTGGTTCGTGTTGTGCATATTTGAAAATAACTGTCGAGTGAAGGTTTCATGGCCACGCGGAATTGTCTGCTGCTGTCGCTCTGGCTCAGCAGGCAACACACTATTCAGCTATGTTCTGTGTTTTTGACGTAAAAATTTATTAGTTTTGGCGAATGCTATGAAAAAAAAACATTTAATAATAATATTAATAATAATATTGATGGTGATGATGATTATTGTTGTTATTATATTATTATTATTAAGTAGGGTATTGTTTATTTATTTTTTAGAAAAGTGCTTTTGCAGACTAGTGCTGGGTTCTCATTTCACTTCAGTTAGGCCTACTACAAATTCAGGAATCTCCCCATGATGCATTGTTGGTAAAATAATTATCCCAAATGTGTTAAACATGTGTTCCTAGTTGTGTAAAATGCGTGTTTTCGATATCTAAAGTTATTTGTTTTCTAAAGCAGTGTGGCTTTTCAAAAATTTTTTACCTCAGATTTAGGAAAATTTATCTGAATGTGATTAAAATGTCGCGGGACACAGATCATACAGTACACAGACTCAAGCAGCTCTGCCATGCTTAAAGCTTGTAGCTAGAATCTAGCATAATTAATGTTAGTCTCTGTGTGCGCATAACACAAACTCCACGGTCCGCTTAAAGGGCACCTATGGTAAAAAATCTACTTTTCAAGCTGTTTGGACAGACATATGTGCATGTATGGTGTATAGACCGTCATATTGGGGTGATATAAGCACACCCAGTGCTTTTTTTTCAATTTAACAACATAAAAAAGGACCAATTGGATCGGTTTTCAAACCGACCGCAACTTTACGTAGGAGTACGGTCCCCCCGCCCACCAATATTGATTGACAGGCGCGTCATTATATCCTCAGTTTGTTGATTCACGTCCGCCATTTTCAGCGTGAGTTGAAGCGATATCACTAAAGGAATACCCTTGCTCTATTTTTAGATGCAAGGCTCATTGGGCTCAACACAACAGCAATATTCTCCACATTATCGCCCTAATCGGAAATTATTGGTTGTATCTTTAGGTAGGTTTGCAAACATGTGTACTTCTCATTGAGTCTACCTTATACTTCAGCCGTTTGCATTTCTCGCGATCCCAGAAGCTCCCTGTGATCTTAACTAGCATGCGTTTTAGAATAAAACTTACTTTACTGGCTGCTGTGTCTTTAATATGGTGTAAAGATTATTATGCTTTATTAAAACATCAAGGAGGACGCAGCAAAAAATGTCACTTATAAATGAAAACTTTATTATTTTATGCAACAGCCTTGCATTTAAAAGGGAAACAAATCAAATCATAATCACGCAGATAAAGCATCATTATGGCATTTTACATTATAACTAACGTGGTTCAAGTAATAATAATAATATTTCCCAGTGATGGGTTGCAGCTGGAAGGGCATCCGCTGCATAAAACATGCTGGATAAGTTGGCGGTTCATTCTGTGGCGACCACAAATTTATAAAGGGACTAAGCTGAAAAGAAAATGTATGAATGAATGAATGAATTAATTAATAATAATAATAAAATAAAAATAAAGTAATAATCTTTACACACAGATGCCGCACAAGCGGCCTTTTTTATTATTATTTTAGAGATGATACATTTGAATTGCTGCTGCCCCATTTCCCCACCTCAAGCCTGAAAGTTGTAGAGAGAACACCTTGATGCCTAAGGCCCCATTTACACTAGTGCGTTTTAGTTTTAAAACGGCGTTTTAGAATGAAAACGATCAGCGTCCACACTAGCGTTTCACCCAGTGTTTCTGAACAACTCTCCGTCTACACCAAAACGCACATCACGTGACCACACACACACACTCTGACATGCGCTGCAGCGTATCTACCTGTATGAGAGCTGCCGCTGGATCTAATTTCACTATATTTGTTAATCGTGATAATTAATTCATCTTGTTGTCTATATCTAACGACATATTCCCCGACTTTGGTCTTTTGAATCTATTACTTGTTCTCAGGTAACGTGTTTTGGCTGAGCGCAAAGATAAGTTAATTATTGTAATCACGTACATTCTATATATTGACTGTTTGCTTGCCTTTATTTCCTATAGTGTATAAACTTATTGTACGTTATACTTTTATAAAGGCCATTGTTGATTATTAAAAGTGATATTCAGCAAAAGAGAGGGTATGTTTTGTATTTTCAATGAGACTGAAAGGAGGCAGTAATGTAATAGGCTTCGTTTTGTTATAAATATGCATGCAGTGAAGATGACGCTCATATATGCAGCACAATGTCTCAACATTTCTGCTGTCTGTTAAGTTGTTAATATCAAAATGAAAATAGGCAGTTCCTTATATCATGTTCTCATTTTAGTGTTAAGAAAGTGAAACAACATAGCCAGGGTAATGTGAATGAGGTTATAAAGTACACTGTTCCCTTTAAAGATTTACCCGACATGTCCTCGAGAGATCAGAAAAAGACGCCGTCAAACATTCAGCCCTAATGCTCCAGAGAGACTTTCAAAAATATTTTTTCCCTAGGCTATATGGAACTCAAAAGATAAGTCCATTTTATTTAAGAAAATAATTTAGGGTTTTACAGTCATCACCATTATTTGCATTTATTACATTTAAAACACTACTAGTTTAGAAAATAACAATAAAACTACTTATGTTTTAAAGTGTTTATTGCTGCTCAGTAACCAAATACAGCACAAAATAGTAATAAAAAAAACAAACAATAGTCCATTTCTGTCTTTGGACCTACAAATAAATGGAAAAGTTTGAAAACAGCTGGCTGCGATAGTTAATCCAATGTGCGTGCGTATTGGCAGAACTTTGTTTACATGCAGCAGATTTTTTGTCGTACAACAGAAATGCAGGCGTTGAGAAGCATTTAATGAATTAAAGCAAATAATTAGTAAAAGAATTATAATTAGAAGCATTTAATGAATAGTTTTTTACACTATAGGCTAGACTATGCCGTGCAACAGGTAACAATTTTGCTTTTGACCTAGATATCCAGTCAAAGCACCATGCATCCCGGCATTATGGATATATTAGCTAAATATTATTATTATTATAGTGCAGATAATGCGCCTTTCTAAATAAGCAGATTTTTTTCTTTCTCTGCGTTACAGAACCCCCCCCCCCCCCCCTTTTAGAAGCAACTCCTGGAGCTCGACGTGGGCGCCCCCACGGTCTGGGAGCTGGTCGGTCTGGCCTGGCTCGATGGAACTCTTTAATGAGGGAAGGGTCGAGAATGTCCTTGGCTGAAACCCAAGATCTCTCCTCGGGTCCGTATTCTTCCCAGTCCACCAGATATTGGAGCTGACCCCCTCTTCTCCTTGAGTCCAGTAACACGTTTACCCTGTACGCCGGATTTCCGTCAATGTCCAATGGCGGGGGTGGTTCTGGGGCCTCCTGGCCGGAGTCAGCCTCGGGGTGGAGCGGTTTGAGCAGGGATACATGGAATGAAGGAGATATACGGTAGTTAGCAGGAAGCTCTAACTGGTAAGTCACTTCATTGATTTGTCTTATAATCTTGAAAGGACCAACGTACCTTGGACTGAGCTTCCTGCTGGGTAGCCGTAGCTTGATGTCCCTTGCAGAGAGCCAGACCCGCTGTCCTGGTTGGTAGGGAGGGTGTGGATGACGTCGGCGATTGGCCTGGAACTCTTGTGTTCTCACAGCCCGCTGGAGCCCGTCCGGCTCCAGCGGGCTGTGAGAACACAAGAGTTCCAGGCCAATCGCCGACGTCATGGGCACTGTCCCACACCCTCTCACTACGCCGAATCCATTCATCGACTGCTGGAACTGCAGAGGGCTCCCCAGACCACGGGAATAATGCCGGCTGAAATCCTAATACACACTGGAAGGGGGTAAGTCCTGTCGATGAGTGTGTTAATGAGTGCATACTCAGCCCATGGGAGAAACTCTACTACAGTATGTCTTGAGGTATCTGCCTATTTCTTGGTAAAGCCGTTCAACTTGGCCATTAGCTTGGGGATGATATCCAGACCCTGGAACAAACAAGGCTTCCATTGCTGTGAGTAAACTTGGTAAGGGGACTAGACGACATGCCTTTGAGAAGCGATCGATGATGACCAGGATGGTGGTAAGATTATTAGATGAAGTCTGTGATGAAATCAATGGATAGATGTGACCAGGGTCGTTGTGGGATGGATAGTGGCTTGAGGAGTCCTGATGGCAATTCCTTGGGTGTTTTTGATGTAGTTAGTAATATCTTTACTCATCATAGGCCACCAGAATGAGTTTTGCACTAGGTGAACTGCTGAGAAATGCCTGGATGACCTGCACAAATGGACGGATGGACCCATTGCATGAGCCTCTGTCGTAAGTTTGTTGGTACATAGTGTTTGTTGGGTGGGCACTGTGGGGGTGACATTTCGTTTTGCTGCTCACGTTGAATTTCTTCTATGATATCCCATGATACTAGAGCAATGGCAACTGTAGGAGGGAGTATGGAGTCATGAGATTTATTGTTGTCTGTGGGAGAGTCATAACGGCGGGAGAGAGCATCTGCTTTACTATTTTTACTTCCTGGTCGATAGGTAACCGTGAACTGGAATCTTGTGAAGAACAGAGCCCATCGTGCTTGTCTGGGGTTTAACCGTTTTGCACTCTTAATATATTCAAGATTTTTATGATCTGTAATGACTTGGAAGGGATGCTTGGCTCCCTCTAGCCAGTGTCACCATTCTGAAATAGCCTCCTTCATATGGAGTAATTCCTTATTACCCACATCATAATTGCGTTCCTCAGAGGTTAGTTTTCTTGAAAAGAACGCACATCGGTGTAGTTTGCCTGGTGTTCCATGCCTTTATGACAATACTGCTCCTATGCCCAGATCTGAGGCATCAACCTCCACAATGAATGGTGAGTTAGGGTCAATATGGGCGCTGTGGTGAATCTCTCCTTTAATGCTATGAATGCCTGGTTAGCCTCATCAGTCCACTTTAACTTCTGGAGTTTGCCTTTCAGTAAAGTAGTCATGGGTGATGCTACTGAACTGTAGTTACGAATGAACCTCCTATAAAAGTTTGCGAACCCCAGGAATCGCTGAAGTTCCTTGACTGTAGTGGGTACTGGCCATTCCTTGAGTTCATCCATTCGCACTCCATTATGACTAATGTGGTAGCCTAGGAATGAGGTTTGGTTGACATTTAACTCACATTTTTCTGCTTTGACGTAAAGTTGGTTTTCTAGTAATCTTGAAAGCACAGTCCTCACATGGTTCACATGATCTGCTTCGTTCTTGGAGTATATGAGAATATCGTCAGTATAGGCAGCCACATACTTATTGATCAGGTCCTTGAATATCTCATTGATGAATGTTTGAAACACTGCGGGAGCATTTGCCAGTCCATAGGCCATTGCCTGATATTCATAGTGCCCCCTACTGGTGACAAATGCAGCTTTCCATTCGTCTCCCTCACGAATTCTGATCAAATTGTATGCACTTCGTAAATCAAGCTTGGTGTAAATGGTGGCTTCACGTAACTGTTCTAGTGCAGAGGGGACTAACGGGAGTGGATAACGAAATTTCACTGTAACATTATTCAAACCTCTATTATCAATGCATGGTCGCAGACCTCCATCTTTCTTCTCAACAAAGAAAAATCCTGCTGCAGCTGGGGATGTGAATGGACGAATTAAACCTGAATCCAGAGCTTCATCGATATATTCATCCATGGCTTGGCTTTCTGTGAGAGAGAGAGGGTATACATGACTCTTTGGTGGCATGGCATTAGGCAGTAAATCGATAGCACAGTCCCAGGGGCGATGTGGAGGAAGTTGAGTTGCCTTAGTTTTACTGAACACTTCTGATATATCTTGATAACACCTTTGGATAACTACTGTTTTTTGGTTCTCAGGGCTCTCTATGCTGGTCGTCATACATGGTTGTGGTTTTGCCTGGATACATCTTTCTAAACAGAATGTAGACGAGCGAGTTAATTCTTCAGAATGCCATGACAGTTCTGGATCATGGATATGAAGTCATGGATATCCCAGAACTATTTCATACTTGGGAGTATCAACAATGTAGAAGGAAATAGATTCTTGGTGCAGAGTCCCAGTCTTGAGAGTGAGAGTTCGTGTTTGATGGGTAATGCCATTTCCTATAAGTGCATCATCTATCGACTTGATTCTAATGGGTGGAGTGCAAGCTTGAACGGGAATCTTATATTTATCAATGATTTGCTTACTGATAATATTCAGTGCAGCTCCCGAATCAATCATTGCTGTAGATTCAACACAGACATCATCGGCTTAAATAGTGACTGGTAACGTGAACGTTTTGTTACTTAGCACAGCAAAGTGTTCAATATTAGCTTGGGCTGGAATGCAAGTTTTCTGGGCTGTTGTGTCATTTTTACGTCGAGGTGACCGTCTCATGAGGTTGTCTAATCTAATGGTTAACTTAACAAATTCATGAAAAGACAACTCCTCACCTTTACAGGCCAGCTCAGTTTGAAGATCCACATCCAGACTACATTGAAACATAGCTTTCAAAGCCACATCATTCCATCCACTTTGAGCAGCTATAGTTCTGAACTCGATCGCATAATCAGCAGCCGATCTGTTTCCTTGCTTGAGGTTAATCAATTGGGAAGACACTCCTTTTCCTCCATCTGGATATTCAAACACTTCACGGATCTGTGTAATGAAATACTCCAACGAAGTTTTAGATTAGATTAGATTATATTAGATTCAACTTTATTGTCATTACACATGTAAAAGGACAAGGCAACGAAATGCAGTTTCGGTCTAACCAGCAGTGCAATAGCAGCAAGTGCAGGATACAGGTATAAGTTATAAAGTGCAGTTATAGAAAAACTATGGTGATATTTACAGATGGATGTACCATCAACAATTTATACAGGTTGTATTAGCTATGAACAGAGATTTGCATAAATGAATATATGAACAGGATGCTATTAATAATCAGGAGTGGCAGATAGATAAACATAATTACAAATTACAAATGTCCATGTGCTGTGGGTATGTACAGTTCCAGTAAATGAATCAGTGCAATGAATATGTGCAAACTTTAAATGTGCAAATGTTAAATAGTGCAGTGATTGTGAGGAGTATAAGTTAGAGGAGTGTGGGGGGTGTATTGGGGGGGGCAAACGAGTCAGTGAGGGGCAGAGTTTAAAAGGGAGACAGCTCTGGGGAAAAAGCTGTTCCTCAGTCTGCTGGTTTTTGTCCGGGGGAGCCTGAAGCGCCTGCCGGAAGGCAGGAGAGAAAACAGTCTGTGAGCAGGGTGAGAGTTGTCCTTAAGAATACTGCGTGCTCGGCGCAGACAGTGTTTCTTCTGGATGTCCTCTATGGTTGGCAGCGTAGTCCCTGTGATGCGTTGGGCAGTTTTCACCACCCGCTGCAGTGCCTTACGCTCAGCAACAGAGCAGCTTCCATACCAGACTGTGACGCAGTTGGTCAGGATGCTTTCTATTGTGCAGCGGTAGAAGTTCACCAGGACGGCTGATGAAAGCTGGTTCTTCTTAAATTGCCTCAAGAAGAATAGGCGCTGATGAGCCTTCTTGACCAGGCTGGAGGTGTTGGTGGTCCAGGAAAGGTCCTTTGAGATGTGGGTCCCCAGGAACTTGAAGGATGAGACAGGCTCAACGGCCATCCCATTAATGTGGATGGGATCATGCGAGCCTGTTCGTCCCTTCCTGAAGTCCACAATGAGCTCCTTGGTCTTGCTGGTGTTAAGGAGCAGATTATTGTCGGTGCACCAAGTGGCCAGATGCTGTATCTCCTCCCTGTAGGCAGTCTCATCATTGTTGCTGATTAGACCAATCACTGTGGTGTCATCTGCAAATTTGATGATGGTGTTGGATCTGTTCACAGGCCTACAGTCGATGGTAAAAAGGGAGTAGAGGAAGGGGTTCAGCACGCAGCCCTGTGGTACACCAGTGTTGAGTGTGACGGTGGTGGAGCAGATGTGGCCTGATCTAACATTCTGAGGTCTGTTAGTCAGAAAGTCCATAACCCAGTTGCAGAGAGACGTGTCGATATCCAGGTCTCTGAGTTTGATCAGTAATTTAGAGGGTATGACAGTGTTGAATGCTGAGCTGAAGTCAACAAACAGCATTCGTGCATAAGTGTTTTTATTGTCCAGGTGTGTGAGGACAGAGTGCAGTGCTATGGAGACGGCATCTTCTGTGCTCCTGTTGCCACGGTAGGCAAACTGATGTGGGTCCAGTGTGGATGGCAGAGAGTCTTTCAGATGTGCCAGGACCAACTGCTCAAAGCACTTCATGATGATGGGTGTGAGTGCTACAGGGCGGTAGTCATTCAGGCATGTTGGGCTGGAGTGTTTCGGCACTGGCACAATAGAGGTGGTTTTAAAGCATGTTGGCACAGTTGCTAGGTTAAGCGACAGGTTGAAAATGTCTGTGAATACCCCAGCGAGCTGTTCTGCACATGCTTTGAGGACGCGCCCAGGGATACCGTCTGGTCCAGCAGCCTTACGCACATTGATCCGACTCAATGCGGTGTAGACTTCTGAGGAGGTGAGTGTGATAGGTGAGTGGTCGGTTGAGGTAGTGTTCCTGGTGTAGGGTTCTGTATTGTCTCTTTCAAAGCGGGCATAAAAGTCATTTAGCTCGTTCAGGAAGGAGACATTTGTGGCTGTGGGGGTGGACTGGCTGGGCTTGTAGTTGCTGATGGCCTGGATGCCCTGCCACATGCGCCGAGGATCAGAGTTGGAAAAGTGCTCCTCTAGCTTTAGCTTGTAGCAGTGCTTGGCCTTTTTGATGCCCCTCTTCAGATTAGCCCTGGAAGTGCTGTAGGCCTGTGCATCCCCTGATCTGAATGCAGTGTTGCGTGCCTTCAGCAGGAGGCGCACCTCCTTGTTCATCCATGGCTTTTGATTTGGGTATGTGGTGATCTGTTTCTGGGTTGTAACACTGTCTATGGTGGTGTTGATATATTCCAGAACAGAGGAAGTGTAACTGTCAATGTCTGTGTGAGAGCCATATGTGGCCTGGGAAGCAAACATACTCCAGTCTGTGTGTTCAAACCTGTCCTGGAGTGTGGAGTCCACCCCCGCTGGCCACACTTTGATGGTCCTTACTGATGGCTTCACACGGTTGACGATGGGTGAGTACTTGGGGGTGAGAAACAAACAAAGGTGATCTGATTGACCCAAGTGGGGGAGGGGGGTCACAGCGTATGCTTCAGCCATGTTTGTGTAAACTTGGTCTAAAGTTTTGTTTCCCCTTGTGTGGCAGAAAATGTTTTGATGGAATTTGGGGAGCACTGTCTTTAAGTTTGAGTGATTAAAATCCCCCGCAACAATAAAAGCAGCCTCCGGGTGAGCAGTCTGTTGTTTGCTGATGGCTGCATGAAGTTCATTCATTAATTTGTGCATCAGAATCCCACACTGCTGTGGCCCAGTCAATTGCTCTTCCAGTCAACAATGTCATAAAAAAAGCACATTTTATTTCCTCTGAAGCAAACTTTTCGTCCTGGTGTTCCATATAAACCTTAACTTGATGTTGAAAACCTTTACATTGTTCAGCAGTGCCATCAAATTTATCAGGAAGAGCTAATCTTACCGTCTTCGGCATGGTAGGAGGAAGTGCCTGGATATAATGTGTTAAATGTTCATTGATCGACTGCATTTGCATCAACTGTTCTCTATAGCCCTTTATCACTTCACCTAGGTATGCAATCTTGAAACTTCCGCTGGATTCATGGTGGGCGAAGTATTCTGTAACGTGGAGGCTGAGGCTGTGTTAGAATCCATGTGCAGAAGTTTATTTAAGGGGTTAGGCAGAGAGTAAACAAGCAGAGAGTCGGCAACATACAAGCAGTCCAATCCAAACAACAAACACAGGGGCAAATCCAGGCGACAAAGTATAAGAGCAGACAGAAGTTCAGTAACACAACAATCAGTCCAAAACAGATCAAAAGGGCAAAGACAGAGAACGTACATGAACAACGCAGGCAGGGTCATACACAGGATAGCAGTCATGAAAGTCACTTGGAACAACGCTTGGTAAGGCAGGTAAACTGGCAATACTTCGCAAAGAAGCAAAGCATGGCCTGTACACTCACTGAAATACAGCACAAACAGGAAGTTGCCGCAGAGGGAGCGGAGCTGAGTCAGTAGTCGGGCGAGGGCTCCCTCTGCTGGCGTGGCGTTACACTCTGCACGCTAGTGCTGCACGCCTCTTTCTCTGCATGGGCGAGTTGATTTTTTAAATATTAAAGATTTTGAATAATTAAATATTCAGCAAAAGAGACATTTATTTCATATTTCACCATGCATTTCATCTGATAGGCTAATCTTTATGGCCTTATTAAACACATATTGTCAAAACCCACACATATTGTATAAAAATGAAAAGGGCATTTATGTTACTTATTAGACTTCGGTTTGTTATTTGTTGCTTAGGCTATATGTGACAGTTAATGTTCCATCTATGAATCTTATGAAGTCTAAATGAAAACCATGGTTTCCATGGTCGAAAAGGAAGGTTTTCATTTTTTTTATTTCTGAATGAAGAGGGAATCTTTATCTAATTATTATTTGTAATGTTTACACACTGCGAAATAGGCTAATTCAATCCAATCTTTTATTTAAGGAAAGAAAAACAAAGTAAATCATTTTTGTGTATTTCTTAATCCGAGCTAATAACATGTTAGAAAATACTGCGAATCAAGCTGTCAGTATCTCTTCGTGGTTGAAATTGTTCATTATTCGGAAAAAAAAGAACGAATATCAGCGCACAGTCTAGTTGCTTTTTAGATTTATTTTAGACCTGTATTCAGCTGACAGCGCACACACAGCCACGATACCAAGAGAAAACATGCTAAATAATATATTCTGTAATCTAAACGACATAGAAAAACTTTGGCTATACAGCCTACTTGGAGAGGACGAAATGACATCTAAACTGGCTGCAAAATATATAAACCATTAGTAGTTAATCAACGCATTTGCCTTATTTAATAAAATCTACTCTTTTTAATCGTGCAATTCTGATAACTTTTAGAGATAATGTCTGCTTTTATCAACTTTTCTGTCATTTATTTCTCAATTGCTACTTATTTTATTAATTTGTTGATGTTAATATTACATAGGCTATTTTATATACATATCTAAAACCCTTTGGCATTCAAATTTGCTATTTAACGTCTATGCAATAGACTATATGTAAAACTAAACTATTATATACTACCTTTTGGGAAACGGCAAATCAACGAACAATGTTTGTAACGACATAACTTGCGACCTTAGTTGGCTAACGATGGTGTTGGGAAACGCATCCCAGGTTGTGAATTATATTTTTCCACACTATAGGCTAGCCTGTGCCGTGCAACAGGTAACAATTTTGCTTTTGACCAAGATATCCAGTCAAAGCACCTCGCATCCCGGCATTATGGATATATTAGCAAATTATTATTATTATACATTAGTGGACATAATGCGCTTTTTTAAACAAGCAGATTTTTTTCTTTTTCTGCATGCGTGTAAAAGAGAAATGAACAGAGAAAATGAACAGACGATAAATAATATGTGGCTCACTTTGCGTGCAGATATGCCCATTTATTTATTTCACAACTGTTTTGAGTGCATGAGAGTGTTTTACATGAAGTGGCAGTTGGTCAATTATTTGTATAATAGCCTGTAATAAATAATAAATAGCCTACTGATAAAGTAAGTTCAGGTGATCACAAGTTCACAATCAGGTGATGTGCTCCACCGGCATGATAATCTTAACATTATTTTGTTGTGTGTGCTGTTTTTCATATGCGCACGTTTAAGATTTGAGGTAATAACTTTGGCATGATGGTCATAGAAATCGAAACATTTATTTTACCCCAACGCAATTTAATAGGGCACTATAAAGGCTAAAGAATTTAATTCTTATATTTGCTTTCTGCAGCCTAGAGCTTCTCACATGTATCTTTTCTAAAACATAGCGTACAGTATAGTGTAAAAGCATGTTTATTACTAAGAAAACTAAAACAAAATTATATTTTAATTGAACACATCACATAAGGTACACATACAGAAATGTCTATTTAGTATTGTAATAAGGCAAAGCTGAAAATTTGTGGTTAAAGCGCCACCCAGCGGTCAAAAACTGCTGGCGCATCAACCACCGTCGTCGCCACGATATGAACGGCGCCAAAGGGAACAAATTGAAGTAGTGACATCTGTATATAATTATTATTAGCCCCCCTTTTATTTATTTATTTATTTTTTATATTTGCCAAATGATGTTTAACAGCAAGGACTTGTGACTATTTTTTCATCCGATACTGTCATCTGATTATTTTTTGTTAAGAGTAATACTTGTACTACTTGAGTAATAATTTTCTTTCTTCCTCTTTTTTTAAGTACTTGTACTTTTAATTGAGTATTGATTTTGGATACTCTACCCACCTCTGGAGGCAATCCCCATTTGTAGTCAGTCCCATCTCCCATGCAATAGATATCTGATTTTTCATCAAAGTTCTGCACCAAGTGAAATTGTTTTAAATCTTTACATGTTTCATAGACCATCCACAAACAGATTACTTGCTTACACTGATACATACCCTCTGCCCACTTCCAGAATTGTCAGGATTTCCTGGCAATGAAAGCCTTAAGAAACAGCAATAACCACACAACAACAAAATCTAAACTGCTGTTTATTGGTTAGAATTAAACATTGCTGCTTCTCTTTATCCAGCTGGGAAATGCACCATATCATTTCTCATTTTATTTAATTAATTTATTTTTTAAAGCCAGTCAACATTTTGTGACACTGAATCTTCATTCTTCTGTGCTTTGGCCTCTGCATCTTGACTATGTTTATTTAAGGCTTAATATGGAATTCAGGGTTAGCCACAAGCATCTTTGAAAAGTGCTATGGTGGGGGTGTGCTGCTAAATATAAAGCTGCATCTTCACACAGTCCATTGAGCAAAAAGACCTCATTATATTACACAAAAATAAGTACACTGAGGTTTAAGTGAGTGTTGTGTAAACGTAAAAAGACAGAGAATATGACTAATATAAACAGCTTGATGAGAAATGTAGATATTGTCTAACAATAGATAAATATTAATAATGTTAATAAAATATCAGCTGGAATGCTGCAAAATATGGAAATGAAGTCCTCAATAAAATATGCTGTTACTCTTCATTTTGTCAGTTATGTCTGGATAACATAACTATCCTGCAGAAAAGACCTGTTTACACTAAATAATAAAAAAAAAACTATAGCAGGATAACAATAACTGTTGTGGTAATCATTATATAATAAACAATAATGTAGTCCACACCACAAAATGATAACGATACAGGAGAAACAATACTACTTAAATCACAGTTGGATAAACATTTTGCAGGTAGAAGCAATAAAATGCTGCCAAATAGCAAATCCGAATTTAAAAACTTTACAGATATTCAGTTTTTAAACAATGGGTAATGTAACTGCAGCACATTTTTATAACAAACAGAATGTCACTGTTCGTTGGTGTGGACAATAAAATGGTTATACTTATATTTAGTTAGATTTCTTACAGGTTAATTATGGAATAAAATCACTGTCGTAAATATTTCGTGCGTAAATAAAATTCACGCATCCGTAATTATAAAATCGTAAAGGAAAACAAAGCGTACTTGTAATTTTACGAGGGTACAATTTCAAAATCTGTGATTAGAACAGACACAGATACGACATTTTCTTTGTCTGTTTGTATATGACTGATAAATTTACGATGGGTGTACTTTACAAACACGAATTACAGTTTCACCACGGACATGAAGTCCTGATTACGAGTACGAATCAAACAGTGACACCACTGTCAAAATTACATCACAAAAAACATCAAAATTAATTTTGATTCTGTAAAATGTCCAAGAAACACAGCGAAATTGGACCTCATTAAGTCTCAACCTTTATTACAGCTCATGACGGACATTTCTCAAAGAGGGAATAACAGAAATCCTACCTGAGACGGTGTGTGTGGAGCTTGAGTGCCCAGCAGGTGCGCCGTTGTGATCGATGACTCTTGCTTGTTTATTAATGCCTGTGACAGCGGTGAGGTAATTTTGAAGTGTCGCTGTTTGATTCGTACTCGTAATAAGGACTTCGTATCCGTGGTGAAACTGTAATTCGTGTTTGTAAAGTACACCCATCGTAAATTTATCAGTCATATACAAACAGACAAAGAAATTGTCGTATATGTGTCTGTTCTAATCGCGGATTTTAAAATTGTACCCTCGTAAAATTACGAGTACGCTTCGTTTTCCTTTACGATTTTATAGTTACGCATGCGTGAATTTTATTTACGCACAAAATATTTATGTCAGTGATTTTATTCCATAGTTAATTCACAAACTTTATTTGTGCTACATTTAAATGCGTTCGAACACTTCTAGACCAGTGCTAATAATCCTTGTGAAAATGTAACTACAAAGGGCAATTTGTAATTTGTCAGGACGCATTACTCATCTGCAACAATGATTATACATTTGGGGCTTACTTTCGAATATTTAAATGCAATTGATTGAATAATTAGAGTGACTACCAAGCAGTTCATTTTATTACAATCATGTGACAGCCCCATTAATATTGGTTGCTTTTCACTATACTTGTTCTTGCTATTAAGCAAGCAATCCTTTAAGTAAGATTATCATAAGCATGTATTTACTAGTCTGGGTAAACACAGTAACAGAACTAAATCTGCAAATGGTACATTTGCAGCTAAAAACTAGAAAAAAGACATAAATGTATTCCAACTGCATCATTAAAACACCCACTCATGCCTTGGAGCGCACAGCTCTCTCTTGCCTCTCTTTTGACAGCATCAAAAGGTTATTCAGAACAACTCTTCTCCAGCGAGTGCACACTTTCTGTCTGCAGGCTACACAAGAGCTCTTTTATTTACAATACACTTCTGTACCTCAAGGCCAGTGCTCATGCTGAATATGCTGGCTACTGCATCCAAAATGCTAGAATCTTTGTACCTCAGAAAACGCAAATAAATGTGCCACCTCCACCCACACATTTTACAAAGCACATCAAGAAGGGACCTCTGCATGACATCTCGAGGTGATTGTAACTCCTGTAAGATGCAGAAAAAATGCTGAAATCCCGGCTTGCATTATGCAGAAAAGAGATGCAGGCATTCTGAGAACTTCTATCAAAAACATTCTTGTTTGTCAGCTGAAACAATCTTGATTGCTCCAGTCAGGGCATTCACAGCATGAAGGGTGAGGAATTGATTAAAAGCTCATTATTATTGCTGTTCATTTGAATTTGGAGGCATGGCAGAGCCAAACCTGTGAAGATAACAGGGTTGCTGTTGGTGATGAATGTGTGTGCAGGAAGATAACAGTGAGATCGCACTGTAGAGTATTCTGAGACAGAAAGGGCATCACTGTTACCTGAGTGTTTTTATACCAAATGCAATCTTTCTTTACATATTTGTAAATTAAAGTCAATTTTAAGATTGTATACTTGAATAAACTGAAATGTAAATTATTTTGAGCCAAATTAGCAAAGCTGCACATGAAAATGACACCTTGAGCCTCAAACACCATTTCTTTGTTCTGATTATCCTATTTTTTAATCTAAATTTTACACCCACAGTATCCTCATTGTCAAGTAAATCATCTGATCTTTTATCTGAGTGTAAAATTCAGATAAAAAAATAGACTAATCAGAACAAAATACCAACTCTTTCGTTGAAGATGGAATTATTAATATGCATGTCTCAGGCTGCGTTTGATTGGCCACAACAATTGTTTTCCCCATTTTGTTTAAGTTTATATAAGATTGGATAAAAAGGCTAAAATGTATGTTGGACTCTTACAGTTGAAAACAGGATTATCTTTCTGTGAAAGTGCTGTATCTCAAATATCCCTTATCTGTGAAGTAGTGCTAAAATGCGCACCCTCTCGTAAAATTTTTTGCTAAGCATCACTAGGGGGAGCTAGACCAACCTGCCCTTCCTAGAACTTTCAGGGTCAAGATGGAGGAAAAGGAAGTTCAGGTAGGGAATAGAGGGAGATAAAAGAGAGGACAAGAAAGAGAGGAGTTTTTTGTGTGTGTTTGGCTGCCAACAAGAGTGGAGAGAGAGGAAAATTAAAGTGCAAGGTTGAAGAGCTGTTTTTTATGCGTGTGAGAACATTGAAAATGGAAGACTGTGACTTGTAGTGTGTGGATATGTTGCTCCAGGCAACAGATGAGTAGCAAATATTGTGTGTGAGCTGTCACCTAGATCCTCGTTAGAGTCAGCAGGGAAGCTGGATCCTTCGTGAAGTCAGCGACTGAGAAAGTTTGGTTGGGTAGACCTGAACTGATCAGTGATGTGGTGTTAACCTTGGGTTAGTGTTCTTTACATTCACTCATACACAAAATCTATTTATGAAAATCTTCACACACATTGCTAGATTTCCCACTATCAAAAGTGCTTTGTACATTTTTCTCTCTTGCTCTCTTTCTAAGCCTCAATTTGTGTTTGCAATCTTTTTTTATTTAAATTTTTTTTATAAGGATTTTGTTTATAAAAACTTTTTTGGTTCACCCGATGACTGAACGATGATATAATTGATAATAATATAATTTGGTTTCTAGAAAATGTTTTGTGTTACTATTTTTTAATACATTGAAATCATGTATTGAATCTGTTGAATCAATTTACGAGTTTGTGGTGAGTTCTTATTTAATGAGAATCTTGTTTTTTTTTTTCTTCTAATTGTGTGATGTATGGTTGGTAATGCTTGCCATGGCTATTATGGTTGGGTATCGTTTGGGATTATTTCGATACCGGTGCTAAATCGATACTTTTAAAACAGTACCGATGCCTGAACTGATACTTTTGAGCCACAAAATTATGGTGGAAAACTCTAGAAAAATCTTTTACTTGACAAAAACTTTAAAAAATATAATTTTAATAGAACAATATAATTAAAGTTTTAAGTAAACATCAATTCATATTTTATATATTTGAATTACATAATTATATATACTTTTATGAAAATACAAGCTTGTTGACACAGGGACCGGTGGAAAAGTTCTCTTTTAATGGAATTTGATACCGCATGTTAAATGGAAAGAAAAAACCTTGCATTTCGCGATGCAGGTATCTGTGGTCCTTTTAAGGTTATCAGAAATCACTGTTTACATGGTAGTCTAGTCTCTTAATCAGAGTATTGTCTAAATCATATTAAAATCGGAGCATTAGTGTCCATGTAGGCTATGTACTCATTGAAAGTGCCATATGATGTCAGAGACATCCTCTGCCTTTGAGCCCTCAAATGTGTCATTAAGTTTGACGTGTTTCCCTCTTACTCGCAACTTTTGTAAATCATCTGCATCACGTGGTTGTGTCAGAATCTTTGCTTGTAAAATACGCTTTAGAATGCTTAAAAGCAAATTTGATGAACATGCGTGTTGATCTGAAGAGAGTCAATCTCGCTCACCAAATGCGCTGTACTGCGTGCGTCCGTTTCCTATAAGCAACAAGAACAAACGCCTGACATAGACTGTATTCCTCAAAGTTGTTTAGAATTAAATGTTTAGAGATGGTGTGACAACGCGTACCTATGTGTGCCTTTGATGCACCCCTTTCTTACGTCCTTGTCGCAGCACCAGTGGCACCGAAATCCATATGCTGATTTGATCTGGTACATACCGGTTACAAAAGTACCTGTGCTATAATGGCACCGGGTTTTGGTACCCAACCCTAATGGCCTTATTAAAATGTTTTTGAGGTCCACTTTGAGTGGGTTTGATGAGCTGAGTCAATCCTTGCAGTACCCACGTGGACTAGCGGTTAGGCATTTGATCAGCTGTGCTTGAATCCCACCTGGAATAGTTTTTGAAAAAAGTTTGAGAAAAAAGAAGTTTGAAAGAAAAAATGTCTTCTTTGAAGAGTCAACAAAACTTATTTTAGCCACCACCACCACTGTTACCTCATATGCAGAAAAGCTAGTTTAAGTTTTTTACGACTTCTAGACTGTATTACTGTAAAGGACTTGGCACCTGCACATAACTACTGCTCAAAGCTACCAGTACCTGGTTTAAGGAACATGGTATCCCTGTTCTTAATTGGCCTGCAAACTCACCTGACCTTAACCACTTAGAAAATTTATGTGGTATTGCCACACTCAACAATGCAGAAGAGCTAAATTTTTTGCTTCTCTTGATTTTTCCACTTTTTAAAAATTGTATTTAAAATTTTTCTATAACATAAATTTGGGTGTACTAGCTTTTGCAGCAGGACATTGCTTTACAATGCCCTTTCATGGGGATGTGTCTTTTGTCTCTCCAGGTGTGAATTATTCATAACCATTGTCACTCACGCATAGAGCTGAGATGACTTCATGACCATTGTCACTCACGCAGAGCTGTGATGAACCAAAACAGACTTAACAAATTTAAATCTTTGTAATGTTTTCTTCTAATGAGAGAGAACAAAAAAAAATTTATTGAAAAGTCTTGTTCAGGTACATTCAGTGTGTTTTTTGGACCTTATTTCAGCTACTTTTTATTTCTCCAAAACCGGGAGATATGATCTCTTTTCTTAGTTCCTGTTATTAATCTGGCGGCTGCATTCTGAACCAACTGTAACAGAGAGAGAGTGTTTGTAGTGGGGGCAGAGGACAGGAAACTAAGTAAATGTACTTGGGACTAAGTAAACATCTGTCTGGCAGCAGCACTGGCTAACATCAATCTGATAAATGGCACAACACAGCAAAAAGTAAAGCAAATTCAATTATGCAACACCCACAAATATGTCAATCTTTATCAACCATTGTGCCCAAGAACCAATATGGAGGCAAACTAATCACCAATCAAACCAGTGAATTTTTTACTTGTTCAGCATTTTCCTTGACATCTTTCCTCAAATTTATTAGTTTTCACAAAGCTTGAGTAAACGATCCACTTGGCATGGTATTATTTGCAATGTAGGTGGAGCAATTTCCTGGAAACATCATGATACACAAAACATTTTGACTAAAGCTCCGGTCACACTGGGCTTTTTCTCCCATAGACTTCCATTCATACGCATGTGAATGCGTTAGACCGGAAACGCAAGGTCATGCGTCAAGTTTCGCATGTTGCTACGGTGCAAAGTTCAAGCTTGGTGAACTCTGACCTGCGAAATCGCATCACTTGACTACGTGAGACCAATCGAGGATTAAAACATGACCTCTCTGGACAGAAATTTAAAATAATGAGCAATCGCTGGCTTTTTTAAATGTCTAATTATCTTGTTTAATCCCGCCCCTTTTCACAGCGCCGTATGACAGAATTTCACACACACAAAGCCCAGTGTGACTGTAGCTTAATAGCCAATCAAAAGCTTGTCTATTCTGCCAAGACATTTTAAGCTGCGGTCACACTAGAGCTTGTGCGTGCGTTGTAAACGGTGTTGCAAAAAGAGTCGGGATTAAACAAGATGATTAGACATTAAAAAGCGATTGGTCCATGTTCTGTCCAGAGAGGTCATGTTTTATCTTCGATTGCTTTCATGCAATCATGTGATGCAATTTCACAGGTCAGAGTTCACCAAGCTTGAACTTTCATGTGCGTATGAATGGAAGTCTATGGGGAGAAAGGTGCAGTGTGACCGTGGCTTTACTTAATGGAGCTTATTGTTCCCCTACTGCTTTCAGCACATCATTAATGTACTACCCAAAATAAGAAATGGTTAAATGTAGACAGTGTGGAAAATGCAAAAAATAAAAAAGAAAAAAGTAGTGATTTCCAAATTTACTTTGAATTAGATTTTATTGCAGACAATATGAACACAGAATATTTCATTTTGTCTGGTAAACTTCATTTAATTTGTAAATATACATCTTTTCCTGTCATTCAGACCTGCAGCGCATTCCAAAAAAAGTTGGAACAGGAGCATTTTAGGGCTAGTAATAAAGTAACTTGGTTAAATAATGATGTGACATCGAACAGGTGATGTTAACAGGTGATTGTAATTATAATTTGGTACAAAAAAAGCAGCATCCAAGAAAGGTCTAGTCCTTTACGAGCAAAGACGGGTGGAAGATCGCAAGTTCTCCACAAATACGTGACAAAATTGTTAAAATGTTTAAAAACAGTGTTCCTCTTAGAAAGATTGGCTATTTCACCTTCAACGGTGCTTAACAATTTTAGTGTGTAAAGGACAAGGGCGCCAAAGGTTTTGAGAAAACGGCGACAAATGCCTGAAATCACAGGTAAATCGCTGCTCGTGCACAGGGGGGTGGCCCAGTGGCTAGAGCCACTGCCCCTTTGCCCTCATTGGGAGAGGTGCCCCTCTCAGCAGGCCCTTGCTAGATCAGTACGACCCTCCCCCCCTCGCTCTTCACTTTGCGATTGCCATCCCTCCCCCCTCTTCACGTTGCGATCGATTAACCCCCCATGACCCCCCCCCACGCTCTTCCCTTTGCAATCGATCAAATTCTCCACTTTGTGATCGACCCACCTGCCCCCACCCGCACCCCCCCATCCCCCGCTCTTTACTTTGCGATCGATCAAAAGCATAGCAGAACTTACACAACCTTGCTTCAAAATTTGTTTGTATTGCGGATGACAAAGCTGTATTTAGTTAAAACATCTGAGTTATATTTCTAAGAAAAGAAACATATGACCTTATCAGATAAGAATTTACTTCAACTCAATAAGCTTAGATACCAAAATGTCAGCACAAATTGTATTAAATGCTAAGAAAAAATCCAGAAAAAGAGGCTTTATTTTAATTTGGCCAAAATGTTATGATACTTTGGCTTAATTTATATTATTATCCATTTCAAATAAGTGTTCCTGTTCAAAACAATTCAGTTTGATTTCATTTAAATTTAGATTAATCACACTTTTTTTAAATAACGAAACGTAATTAACGTAATTAATCATGATTAATCAAGAAACGCTATATTTATTACAGGAATAAAAACACAGGCATGTAAGTACCATTTGAATTTCAAAACAATCAATGGAAATAACAAACAAAAATTATTTCCATGTTGGATTTCACGTAGCGTGAATGAGCACCTGCCCATTTAAGAGTCACTGATCGCATTCATCAAATTTGCTCAAACTAAGCGTTCTAAAGTATGCCTGTATTTCACACGCAAAGATTCAGACACAGCAACGTGAAGCAGATGCCTTACAAAAGTTGCATTTTGGGGGAAACACGTCAAACTAATGAAACATTTGAGGGCTCATAAAAGCAACTTAAAGGCAGAGAGATGGGCTGTCTTTGACAGCTTGCGACATCATCTTACACTTTCACTGAGTACATTTACATGGACACCAATACTCCGCTTTTATGATTAAGATGATACTGATTAAGAGTCTACCATGTAACCAGCGATTTTTGATTACCTTAAAGGATCACCTAAGTTCCGAAATGCAGTGGTTTTTCTTTTCATTCGCCATGCGGTATCAAATTCTATTAAAACATCCTCAATGAAAATATGCTGAATGAGAGTGAACTGCAGTTAAAGTCTAAAGATTAAAAGTGAAACACCCGAAATTGCATGAAACTCTGGAGGAAACGCAGGATAGCCTAGTGATGCAACATTATTTGTTT
Organism: Danio aesculapii; assembly: GCF_903798145.1. Classification (NCBI taxonomy): domain Eukaryota; kingdom Metazoa; phylum Chordata; class Actinopteri; order Cypriniformes; family Danionidae; genus Danio; species Danio aesculapii. The sequence continues at coordinate 19,133,835 of NC_079448.1, read as the reverse complement.
TATACTGAAACTTTCCTTCTAAAAGCACTTCCTTGGTCTTACCCAAATTATTTTTTTTGCACGTTAAACACACGTCGGGCACAACAGGAAATAAAAAAACTGCAACTGCGTTATTTGCGTACATTTTTTTTAACGTGTTAAATATTTCAAATTAATCGCATGCGTTAAGGCACTAATTTTGACAGCCCTAAAAATTAAAATTATATATATACATACATATATATATATATATATATATATATATATATATATATATATATACATATATATATTTATTTCATCATTTTTAAAATGTTTAAAAAAAAATTCAAAGGGGGCCTAGAATAAAAGCAGTTTTTAGTTAAAAAAAAAAAAAACATTTAAAGGACAAAATTATTAGCCCCTTTAAACGATTTTTTTCGAAAGTCTACAGCAGTGTTTCCCAACCCTGTTCCTGGAGGCACACCAACAGTGCACATTTTGGATGTCTCCGTTATCTGACCCATTAACTTCAGGTGTTGGAGTCTCTTCTGATGTTATGATGAGTTGATTCAGGTGTGTTTGATTAGGGAGAGGTTGAAAATGTGTACTGTTGGTGTGCCTTCAGGAACAGGGTTGGGAAACACTGGTCTACAGAACAAACCATTGTTATACAATAACTTGCCCAATTACTCTAACCTGCCTAGTTAACCTAATTAACCTAGTTAAACCTTTAAATCTAACTTTCAGCTGTATAGAAGTGTCTTAAAAAATATCTAGTAAAATATTATTAACTGTCATCATGGCAAAGATATAAGAAATTAGGTATTAAAACTATTATGTTTAGAAAGGTGTTGAAAAAATCTTCTCTCCGTCAAACAGAAATTGAATATGTCACATCCCCAGCTTGTTTCTGCCCACCCAATCAACATTCTCCTTCATACCACCTCCATCCAATCCAATGAACCTTCACCAGACTACTAATCAGTTGCACCTGTTCCCCATTACCTAAGGACACTATAAATACAAACCTTTTTGGTTCACTCGTCGGCCGGTATTGAAGTCTGATGGTTGTCTTCATCTTTCAAAATTTCATGAATAGAAAATTCTGAGACTTCCGACACCGTTTCACTATAGTTTGCATTGACGACATACTCATCTATTCCAGGGACATCGAAGAATATCAAGTTCACGTCCAACAAGTCCTCCAACATCTCCGAGATAACCAGCTTTATCTTAAAGCTGAAAAGTGAGAATTCCATTGAACGACTATCTCCTTCCTCGGGTATGTCATCTCCACCAAGGGGGTCGGTATGGAGCAGGGCAAAGTAGACGCTTTGTCTCAATGGGAACCTCCTAAGACCATGAAAGAACTCCCAACGTTTCCTTGGCTTTGCCAACTTCTACAGGAGATTCATAAAGAACTACAGTCTTCCCCTCCACTCCACTGACTTCCCTCCTAAAAGGCGGACGACGTGTCCATTCCTGGACCCCTGAAGCATCCCAGGCCTTTACAATGCTGAAAGAAATGTTCACCACAGCACCCATCCTTTGTCATCCGGAACCCTCTTTACCCTTCATCGTAGAGGTAGATGTTGCTGACATTGGAGTAGGTGCTGTTTTCTCCCAATGGTCTAGTGAACCCAAAACACTCCATCCGTGTGTGTACTGCTCCAAAAAATTGACCTCAGCCAAGCAAAATTATGGAATCGGGGACCACGAGCTACTGGCCATCAAGCTAGCCCTCGAGGAATGGCGCCATTAGCTGGAAGGATCCCAACATCCTTTCACTATCATCACGGACCATAAAAACCTTTAGTACCTTTTGAGATGTCAAACAATGCCCGTCAAGCTCGCTGGTCCTTATTCTTCGCACGCTTCAACTTCAACATCACCTATCAGCTTGGCCACAAGAATGTTAAAGCCGATGCCCTGTCTCAGATGTACTCACCTAATCTCCATTATAACTCACCTGAACATATCCTTCCTCCAGTCTTGATCGCACCCATTCTGTGTCAAGTAGTAATGAGGAGCCAGCTCCTCCTGACCTTTCTCCTGGTCTCCTTTACGTACCAGACAGCTATCGCATACCACTCCTGAATAGAATGCACCCCTCCCTTGGCTCAGGACACCCTGGCAGCAGG